>NC_056726.1:1277614422-1277914422 GCF_019279795.1 Protopterus annectens | reverse complement strand
TCTAGTACACTGATTATATGTTTGGCCCTTACTTATTATAATATCTAATGAAATGGGTATTGTATGACCTGTACAAAGTTATTGAAAGAATTGCTGGCTGTGCAGATGTATGCTGATGATGTTGGGGCATATGGATCAGCTTTTAGGATATGCTTTTAGTGCTCATTTTGATTATCTATACATGACACTTTTATTTGCAATAACTATGCAATGTAAATGACAGATGAACCATTTGTTAGACATATACTTTAAACATTGTCATGTAAATCTGTGAGCCCCTGTAGGAAATCTAAAACGTGCATATCACCCTGTCTTCCAGATGTCAGACTGCAGTAGGTGAGACAATTTCTCACAAAGAGAAAATGAGATTATCATAGAGGCTTTGCAATAGCATAGATGCAACATACTTGGACAGACAGAAATTCCTCTGTATGGACGAATCAAGTGTGGACAGATATGACACACATGATAAATGCTGTGAGTGGTCACAATAGATCTAGGAAGGCCTGCCAGCAACATTGCTCTGACATGACCCTCCATGCAGCTAACAGACTGTGCTGCTTTGAGAAGGTAAGGAATGCCACTGGAGGTGGGCTACCATTGCCCCCCTGGATGAGAAAGTGATGTTCATGGCCTCCCGTCATAATATCTGCTAGGACTGTTGGATACCCAGGGGAGGTATTGATGCAGGTGTTCCAAGACATACAGGTATGCCCAGTGTTCACTAACAGTGCAGCATTATTGCACATTTCTGAGCATATTGTTATATTTTTGTTACAGCAGCAGAACTATGCCGTGGACCAGAAGCTCACCTGATGTGGATGTACAATGTAAATGTTATAGCATATTATCTTAATAAAACAATACATACATAACACTGTCAGCAATGTGTGATGGTGTAATTTTCACAGGCATAGGTCCATCAACATCTGAATGCCAGCAAGGCATGTCACATAAATGTCTCCATATGCAGATAGTTGCTGTGTGGCTCTACCACCTGTCATGACTATGGAGTACACCCACATGCTGTTGCTTGTGTGCAATTTTAACCTACAGGTACATCATCACAAGACATGATTCGGGAACCGTCTTCTACAGGCAGACTTGGTAAGGTTATCCATGCTATTGCTATTGAGCAGCACTGGTAAGGTTATCCATGCTATTGCTATTGTGCAGTACTGGTAAGGTTATCCATGCTATTGTTATTGTACAGCACTGGTAAGGTTATCCATGCTATTGCTATTGAGCAGCACTGGTAAGGTTATCCATGCTATTGCTATTGTGCAGCACTGGTAAGGTTATCCATGCTATTGCTATTGTGCAGCACTGGTAAGGTTATCCATGCTATTGCTATTGTGCAGCACTGGTATGGTTATCCATGCTATTGCTATTGTGCAGCACTGGTAAGGTTAGCCATGTTATTGCTATTGTGCAGCACTGGTATGGTTATCCATGCTATTGCTATTGTGCAGCACTGGTAAGGTTATCCATGCTATTGCTATTGTGCAGCACTGGTAAGATTATCCATGATATTGCTATTGTAGAGCACTGGTAATGTTATCCATGCTATTGCTATTGTGCAGCACTGGTAAGGTTATCCATGCTATTGCTATTGTGCAGCACTGGTAAGGTTATCCATGTTATTGCTATTGTGCAGCACTGGTAAGGTTATCCATGCTATTGCTATTGTGTAGCACTTGTAAGGTTATCCATGCTATTGCTATTGTGCAGCACTGATAAGGTTATCCATGCTATTGCTATTGTGCAGCACTGGTAAGGTTATCCATGCTATTGCTACTGTGCAGCACTGGTAAGGTTATCCATGCTATTGCTATTGTGTAGCACTGGTAAGGTTATCCATGCTATTGCTACTGTGCAGCACTGTTAGCACAGCTGTGATCTAGGATATTAATAATGGCTTCTTCCCTACATAGGTACATCTCCATGACGTGTGCACCATTTGTCACATACGCTTCTCTTTATCCTCTTATTGTGATCCATAGTTGTTGTAAACCTCTGTCTCCTGTTATGGGTGTGGATTATACTCACATGGTTGTTTATTTGTCATTTAATTCTACAGTGTCCACTCTATGTCAGATGATACACCCCCCGCCAGGGAGGATATACCTAGTAAGGCTGTCTAGATGTTAGCTACTGCTCACTATTGATAATTACATGTGCCCTTCATGACTAATGTGGTCTTGTGCACCTGCACAAACATCTTATTTGCTGTGTGTTATACCTCAGGTTCAATGCTACATGATACCTTGTATTTACTTACTACTGACTGGTGTATGTGTATTTTTAAATGACATTTCCTTGTTGTCTGCCATTCCCACATGCACAGGTATTTTTCTGTAGGCATACCTGTGTTACTTATGGTATTTTAATATGTTACTGCACATGCTTCACCCTCAGCGCTCACTGTACTTCTGTGGACCTGTTTCCAGTTTGTATCTCCATGCTGACCTATAGTTCCCAGACCCGTGTTGCTGTATCCCAAACATTGCTGCATGTTCTCTGTCTGCTGTGTAGTCACTGACACTGATGCTCTGCCTGATTGAACATATTTTAGCTCTGAGTCATGTGGCAGCAATAATCTGTACATCACAGCAGTGTCTTATGTGTGACATTCCACAGGGATGTGAGGCCTTTTTCTTTTTTTTTTTTTTTTTTCATTTTGGATGGTTCTTGGGATGTTTGTAATTGCTCATGTTGCTGTATGCTGCTATTGCACATCACACAATTCTATGTGTGATGCATCAGTGTTAGTGTACAGCCATTGCTTTTCATTTGTTTGTGTTGATAAATTCCCATACACTGCATGGACCTATATTTTTTGTGGTACTGGCTATTTTACTGCTACCTTCACATGACAGTTATCTCTATAATAATATCATACCTGTTCATAGGTTCATAGGTAGGTACTAGGCTATCTACCCGAAGGCACTTATATGCCAAGCCGGAATGTGTTGGCTTTCGCTGCTCCCTTAGATTAGTTCCCTGTGCCTCTGTCCAGCAGAGCTATTGAAGTGATCCCTGGGGCAAACTTTCTGTTTCCCATCCACTCATCAAGGTTTTTCTTGAAGAGGTTAGTGAGGAGCTCTGCCTAATGTGGATTGAAATCTTGTTCCAGAGCATGGGAAGTCTCTGGGACAGGAATCTATCCCTCCAGCACATCCTATTTATTGTTGTGGTGAGGTTTAGATCCCTGGAGAGTGTGGCTCGAGGGGATATGGTTTTCTTTAGATGGATCATGTCCATCAATTCTGGGTTGGACATGGACTTGTATGTCAGGCAGAGATCACCTCTGAGTAGGTGGTATGCAACCAAGTACAGCTGGAGTTTCTTCAGTCGAGCTGCATAGAACATCTGCTTGAGGCCAGTGATCCTCTTGGTGAGATACTTCTGTGATCTTTCCAGTTGTTGCAGGTGTCTTGTAAGATACATCCCAAATGGGGCATTGTACTCTATGATGGGTCTGATGAGTGATACGTAGAGGGGCCCAATGACCTCTTTCGATCTGGATGCAAACTCTTTTATGATTAGGTAGGCCACATAGAAGGATTTTCTAACCACTTTGGCAATGTGATTATCAAAGGAGAGGATTCCTATCTACTTGGGTCCCCAGATCTCTTATTACATCTTCTGTATTCAGGGGGCTACCACCTATGTGGTAGTTTGTGGGTACTTTGTTTTTTCCAAAGGGGGTGTCTATGCACTTTTTGGCATTTAGCTTGAGGCCATGGTTTTGACACCAGGTATCTGTCTCAGTGAAACCCTTTTGGAGGATGTCTGTGTCAGCTGGAGAATCAATTATAGCCCATAGTTTGCAGTTGTCTGCAAACTTGGTCAGCCATAGTCCTCCTGTACTTGCCTGTACCTCTGAGACGTATATGCCGAACAGGAGGGGTCCTAGGACTGAGCCCTGGGGAACGACACTTGTAACCGGTTTAGAGTCAGACCTAGCTCCCGCAACTCTTACCATGCAGGTTCTGTCCATGAGCCAGTTGGCAACCCATCTCATGATGTAGGGGTTTATGTTCAGGCTGGTGAGCTTGTCTATAATACCTGAGTGGGGAATGGTGTCAAAGGCCTTTGTGAGGTCTAGGTAGGCTGTGTGGACCACCTTTCCCTCATCTATATCCTTGGTAACTGTCTCAAAGAGGTTCACCAGGTTTAGGAGGCATAATCTGCCCTTAACAAAGCTGAACTGGGTAGGGTCCAGTGTTTGGAGGTTCCCAATGTCTTTGTTAATGAGATGCATGCTGATACGCTCCATAGCTTTGCGGACCAAGCTAGTCAGGCTTATAGGGCGATAGTTCCCGGGGTCCATTGTGGCTCCACCTTTGTGGAGTGGAATAGCCATTGCTGTGTGCCACTCTCTGGGCACGTAGCCTGTGGAGAGGCTGAGTTTAAACAGTGTGTTTAGGTGAGGGGTTAGTTCATCTTTGAGCTCATGCAGGACACAGCCTGGCACACCATCCGGTCCCATTGATGTTGTGTTTTTGGCTTTGGAGAGGGCTGTTTTAACCTGAATGTCTGTGATTTCAGGGGCACTACATTCTTCTGGTATAGTTATGGCCCCTTTTGGGGGTGATAGGGGGGTGAAGTTTGCACTGAAACTGTCTGCCAGGATGTTGGCTATATCGGTCAGTTCAGTGTATTTTGTGCCATTGTGCAGACTCTGCAGATCTGAGAATTAAAACTTAGATTCTTGACATAGCTAAAGAATGCCTTGTGGTTATCTTTGGATTCCATGGCAATTTTTCTTTCAAAGCTAGCATTGGATGATATTATGAGGGAACGTAGTTTCTTGCTGATACTGATCAGGGATGTCTTCTCTTCTTGGGATTTTACTCTTTTCTGTACTAGTTTCCTCCTTCTATTGTATAGCTTGTTTATGGCAGGGGTCCGCCAGACTGGTTTCCTTTTCTTGCAGGAGTGAATCTTGGTTTTGTTTGGGATAGCATGATCCATGCATTCTTGTAGGTGCCAGTAGAGTGCATTAGTAAAGGATTTTGCAGCTTGGACAGTGTTATCCTTTAGCATGGAGACTTTGAAACTTCCCACTTCGGTCTTAAGTAACGTGAAGTTTGCTTTTGAAAAGTTATTCACGGTGGTTTCTTTGACTGGGGTGGTGGTGGAATGTAGATATCCAGAGTAATTAGCTTATGGTCAGATCTAACCAGTGAGGGGTTGACCTCCGGTGGGGAGCACCGGTCGCCCATGTTGGTGATGACCAGGTCCAATATGGTGTCACGTCTGGTGGGCGTGTTGATCAGTTGACCCAGAGCATTTGAGTTTATAAACTCTAGGAAATGTTGGGCAAGGGAGTTTGTACTTGAGTAGTTCTCCCAGTTAATGTTTGGGTAATTGAAATCACCCAATATTAGGGGGTTTGGTAGGACCTTTATGTTTCCCAGTGTTTCCAGAAATGCGGAGTGGGTGTCCTGGGACATGGTGGGTGATCTGTAGCAAGCTATAATTTGAATAGCAGTTTTGCCCATTGTTAGTTGCACGTGGATGATCTCTGAAGCATTGTACTGTGCCACTAATCTGGAGGTGTGGGTATCCTTGATGAATATGGATACTCCCCAGCCTTTTGTGTTTCAGTCTGGGTTTTGTGTATGATATGAGTTGTAGCCTGGTAGTGATGGGGTGCTCTCTGGAGCCTTAAACCAGGTTTCTGTTACTGCACATATATCGATTTTCTCCATACTGAGGAGTGCCTCGAGTGTGTGCATTTTGAGGTTTAGACTTCTGGCATTGAGTAGAATTACCCTCAGTTTTGTGTTACTTGTGCTATTTATGGCGGTGGGTTTGTCTTTTGAGCCTTGCCTAAAAAAGGCACTATGCGGGTGGCAAGAGCCTCGGCCAGTATTTGAAAGCTTAAGGGTGACAGGTCCAAGCCGTCTCTAGCAAAGCAGGCTTGCCGAGCATGTCATCTCAGGCTGACAGACACTGGATCCCCTTTAAATGACACCAGAAGCTTAGCCAATTGTTGAAATTGATAATTTTTTCTCTATACCGTGCTATCATTCTTGGTGAGAGCAGGATGCTACTCAGGGTCAATGTCATACCAGTCTGGGCTATGTGATCAGAGAGCTCCTTCATGTCTCTTTTCATGTAATCCAGGGAGGTATGGCTCAGGTCATTCACACCAACATGGACAATGACTGAGTCATATTTGTACTTGTTCTGGTTTGACCTGAGTGCTTGTGTTATGTGGCGGATCCTGGCACCTGACAGGCAGCTAACAGTAACCTTCTCCTTGTTCAGCCTAGTGAGTGGGACATCAGTGTGCCTGACTATAGAGTCACCTATTACTAGTGTGTTGGGTATGTTATTTTGCCTTAATGGCTGTGATTGCAAGGCACACTGGTTTTGTGAAGTATGTGTTTCATGGTTTGCATTGGGTGGTGGAGGTTGCTTGGATGTTTGCTTTGGAGGTCTCTGTTGCTTTTGCAGATTTTTATTTAGAGCCTCCACGTATGTTTTCGTGTATTTAAGTGTGTTTTTTGCTGGTGCTGGTTTCATAGGTCTATGTGAGACTGGTGGTGTGATGCAAGTAATTCCCTTCTCCTCTTGACTGCTTGGTCCAGTCTTGGATTGAGAGAGCTTAGCCTCCAGTTTGGCTGTGTAATTGCATCTCTTGCATGTATTAGTGTTTGGTGGAAGGAGGAGAGGGTTGTCTGTGTACATGAGGCAATTGTAACATTGCCTCAAAATGCCCAGATTCACCAGTTGGACCAGAGAGTACACCTGAAACTGCCCTTTGGACATGCTGGATAGGTACAGTGAACTGTTTTACTGATTGGCTGGTAAGGTTGAATAGAGAGCATTGTCCTTCTGTACAGTATAGGGGGGGGTCTAGTGCTAAGGTTTATTAGTGCTTGCTATGAGTTTTGAGCAAGTGCTGGGATGAGAAGTGAATGGTTTGAGTGCTTAAGTTGAAAGTTTGTCCTTCTCTACACAACCACAAAGCATTCTATAGCTATGTCAAGAATCTTGATGGCAACACCCTGATCGGCTCTGAATTACAGCACAAGACATGAAAATTACATAACCAACTGATATTGCCAACATTCTGGCAGATAGATTCAGCGCTAACTTTACCCCCCCCCCTCAACCCCTGAAGGGTCCATATCTATACAGGAAGAATGCAGAGTCCCTGTAATCACAACTACGCAGGTAAAATCTGCACTCTCTAAAGCCAAAACCACAGCATCCATGGGACCGGACAACATCCCTGGCTACGTTTTACAAGAACTTCAGAACGAACTGGCTCCCCACTTAAGCACCATGTTCAATAATAGCCTCTCATCAGGCTTTGTGCCCACTGAATGGTGCACAGCAACAGTTATCCCACTCCACAAAGGGGGTCATCACCACTGATCCTGGGAACTATCGACCTATTAGCCTGACGAGCCTGGTCTGCAAGGTCATGGAACTTATCATCATGGAACTCATAAACAAAGACATTGGTAACCTCCAAACTCTGGATCCCACTCAGTTCGGGTTTGTGAAAGGCAGATCATGCCTCCTGAACCTGACTGACTTCTTTGAGGCAGTCACCAAAGCCGTAGATGAGGGTAAGGTGGTTCATACAGCCTATCTTGACCTCGCCAAGGCTTTCAACACCATCCCCATTCTGGATTTATAGCTAAATTCACTAAACTAGGTATAAATCCCTACATCACAAGATGGGTT
This sequence comes from Protopterus annectens, assembly GCF_019279795.1. Taxonomy (NCBI): domain Eukaryota; kingdom Metazoa; phylum Chordata; order Ceratodontiformes; family Protopteridae; genus Protopterus; species Protopterus annectens. Next base: position 1,277,906,709 of record NC_056726.1, on the reverse strand, counting down.
GCCAACTGGCTCACTGACAGAACCCACACTGGAAAAGTTGCAGACTACAAATCTGACCTCAACGCAGTGACAAATGGAGTACCACAGGGTTCCGTCCTGGGACCTCTCCTATTTGGTATCTACTTTTCTGGAGTACAGGTTAACACAGAAGGCCTCTGGCTAATGAAGTTTGCAGATGACTGCAAAATAGGAGCCATAGTTAAGTCCCCAAATGATGTGGACATCCTACAGAAGGGCCTCACTGAGACAGATGCCTGGTGTCAGAGCCATGGCCTCAAGCTCAATGGCAAAAAGTGCAGTGTCATCCCCTTTGGTAAAAACTCTGTACCCATGAACTACCACATAGGCAGCAATCTACTTAACACCAAATGCGTGATGAGGCCTTGGGACCCAGGTGGACAGTAGTCTCTCCTTTGATAGTCACATCATTGCAGTAGTCAGGAAGTCCTTCTATGTGGCACACCTCATCATAAAAGGGTTCTCATCCAGGAAAAAAGAGGTCAATGTTCCCCTCTACTCGACAGTTATTAGACCCATTATAGAGTACAACGCCCCTTTTGGAATGTACCTCACAAGACATCTGCACCAGCTGGAAAGGCCACAGAAGTACCTCACAAAGAGAATTACTGGCCTCAAACAAATGCCCTACACTGACCGCCTCAAAAAACTCCAGCTTTACTCCATAGCATATCACCTACTCCGAGGTGATCTCTGCCTAACATATAAAGCTATGTCAAACCCAGAGCTGTTGGACATGCTACACCTAAAGAAATCCCAATCCCTCCGAGCTACACGCTCTAGGGACCTAAACCCTGTCACCACTATAAACAGGACATGCTGGAGGGATAAATTCCTGTCCCAGAGACTTCCCATACTCTGGAACAGGCTACCCATCTATGTCAAGCAAAGTTCTTCATTAGCACTCTTCAAGAAAAATCTTGATGAGTGGATGGGAAATAGAAAATACACCCTGGGGATCACTTCTGTGTCTCTGCTCGACAGTGGCACAGGAAAATAACTTTCTTGGGTGGTATAAGCCAGGGAACCTTGTTGGCTAGGCTTACGCAGGCCCTTGGGCCGATAGCCTAGTACCTACCTATGAACCAATGAACCTATGAAGACATAAAACAAAATAAATGGCTAAAATATACCTTAAATGAAGTTTAGTGTAGTTAAGCAAATTCTGCAAATGTCAGAACTTGTACAACTAAACTCACTTGAGATATTTTAATTACTTTAGAGTTTACATGTATAAAGGTAAGTACAACAAAGTATATAGCAACAAGTAATCAGTTCTGTATGTTATTACAAGCATAAGCATTCTTCAGTGAAGAGAAAATCAGGCAAGCTGTTGAAATAGTGTAACACTAATTATTTCTTTAGAATGTTGAAGTATAAAGAACATAGTGCATGAACAAAAGATAACCAAGTTAGATACTGGGGATAGGGATTTTTAAATAAAATACTTCACAGAGGGAGAAGTAAATTATCAAAGGACAAGCAAGTTTATGTAGCAAATTAAAAATTAAGCTAGGCTTACAAAAAGGCTGTTATAAATTTGTGACAGAAACAAAAACAAATAGAGAGGAAGAGGATGCAAAGCATAAAATAATTGAGTGTTTGGGGGGCGACTCCAATGTATGAAATCCTACCTATTGTTAAAATCATTGCCTGCTTATATTCAGTAGCATATAATGAGAAACATAACGTCCTTCCTGTATGAGTAGGTATAGTAGCACTGGGGCGTCCTTTGCATGACATCATCACTAAGCAATGAGCATCTACATTTCACTGCTAGCTAGAACAGGAGGTATGGGCAAAGACTGCTCCAAGCAGTTGTGAACAAGAGCATGCTAAGCCAGCTGTTTCTTATGAGTCTCAGCACAAAAGATATACCAACTGAAAGAACTGCCATCCGAGGATACTCTGGCATTTTTATGAGATGCCTGTTTTTACTGGTTTCGGGGGAGAGGGGTCCACCTGTGCAGGTATATGTGCATACGAATTATCTGTTCAATTGTTATATAACCTTTATATTTTGGACATAAAACACTTCATCTAACAACCTTTTCACACCCTACACTAACGTTTAAATGTCATTGAGAGGAACTACTTTACATTTCAAAAAATATAAAAAATAATATATACTAATAACATTTCAAATCAGCTTAGCAAATATCCCATTTTCCAAGGCAATAATGCATTTCAGGGTTGTATTACATGGAAATAATGGAATTTTCATGGGTGGGTAAACCTTCCTTCTGCAGCACTGGGCATCACAACACACCAAAAGCTTATATTCATTATCATGTTAAGATGATGGAGTTCAACTGTAAAACTGTACATCGATATGGGGAATTAAAATAGGTTCTAGACCTTAACAGTGGAAGACAAATTAATTAATAATGCCTGTTTGGTATAAAACTTCAATTGCAAAGAGGTCTAAAAAGGTTGTAATGCCTTACGTCATAAATGAATTAAGCTTATACATTGCTAGTTCCCTATAATTTTATATCACTATCTTGAAGTGCAGAAAAGACTGCTATGAAAGAAGTCTTTCTATGAAGACTATACATAGGTTCATAGGTAGGTACTAAGCTATTGGCCCTAGGGCATAATTAAGCCTAGCCATAAATGTTGTGCTATAGCACTCCCTCCCATTTGGTTTAGTTACCTGCATCCCCGTCAAGCAGGGCCACAGAAGTGATTCCCGGGGTGAATTTCCTGTTTCCCATCCACTCATCAAGATTTCTCTTGAAGAGTGCCAATGGGGAGCTCTGCCTCACATATATGGGGACCCTGTTCCAGAGCAAGTGGAGCCTCTGGGACATGAATCTGTCCCTCCAACACGTCCTGTTTATTGATGATGTCAGGTTTATGTCCCTTGAGCATGTAGCTCTGATGGATTGGGTTTTCCTTAGGTGGAGCATTTCTAGCAATTCGGGATTTGACAAAGCCTTGTATGTCAGGCAGAGATCACCTCTGAGCAGCCGTTACACGACCGAGTACAGTCTGAGTTTTTTTAGCCTCATGGCAGAGGGCATCTGCTTAAGGCCTTTTATCCTCTTTGTGAGATACTTTTGAGACCTCTCCAGCTGCTGCAGATGTTTTGCTAGGTACATCCCAAATGGGGCATAATATTCAATAATGGGTCTAATTAGTGATGAGTAAAGGGGGACAATAACAGCCTTATTCTTAGATGCAACCCCCTTTGTGATAAGGTGGGCCATGTAGAAGGATTTCCTAACCACTTTAGCAATGTGGTTGTCAAAAGAGAGATTACTGGCTACCTGAAACCCTAGGTCTCTTATCACACTCTCTGTGATAAGTGGGCTGCCACCTATGTTGCAGTTCATAGGTACTTTGTTTTTCCCAAAGGGGATAACAATGCACTTTTTGGCATTTAGTTTGAGGCCATGGTTTTGGAACCACGCATCTGTATCCATAAGACCCTTTTGAAAGATGTCTATGTCATTAGGATTCTCTATTATGGCTCCCAGTTTGCAGTTGTCTGTGAACTTTGTTAGCCATAGTCCCTCTGTGTTTGCTTGTACGTCCGAGAAGTAGATACCAAACAGGGGGGGTCCCAAGACTGAGCCCTGTGGTACACAACTAGTCACAGGTTTGGAGTCTGATCTAGCATTTCCTATTCTCAGTGAATGGGTTCTATCAGTGAGCCAGTTTGCAACTCATCTTGTTACATAGGGGTTTATATTTAGGTTGGCGAGTTTGTCTATAATTCCTGAGTGGGGAATGGTATCGAAGGCCTTTGCAAGATCAAGGTATGCTGTGTGAACCACCTTTCCCTCATCTATTGCTTTAGTGACCATTTCAAAGAAGTCAACCAGATTTAGGAGACATGATCTTCCCTTCACGAACCCAAACTGGGTGGGGTCCAGGGTTTGTACGTTCCCAATGTCATTGTTTATGAGTTCCATGATGATGCGCTCCATGGCCTTGCAGACGAGACTTGTCAGGCTGATGGGGCGGTGAAATAAATTTAATCTGCATCAGAGAACAAATAAAACCAGTGACAGGAATTTTCCCCATGCAAATCCATAAGGTGATTTAAATGTAGCAGAAAGGAAGCCCACCATCTTAACTTATAGCAATGGTCCTTTGTACACTGATCTGTTACTTTCAATAAAGCCCATACTTTCCAAAACTTCTAGCAGGAAAGATCATTCTAGCCTACAAAATTTCCCCTACATCAAGACTGAGAAAGATCTACACCTTACCTAGGAGGGTCTTAGTTCTCCTTCTGTTATCCTGATATAAACTTACAACATGCCTCTTTTATTAACATAAGAACCAGCCGAGCTAACCTATTATCTAATAACAGCATATCAAATACTATAATCACTGTTTAATAAAAAATAAGAAGTTATGCAGTTAAGAAATTTGAAGTCTGTTATGAATCACAGATACCATATTATTACTTATCTAAAGTGCTGTTGCATTTATTCATTTAAGGTTTGGCTACTTCCATTGTTATTATTATTACTATTATTTTGCCGTTATAGTACAGTTTCTTTTTTTTTTTTTTTATTTTATTTTTCCACTTTTTTTCTTCCTGGAGTTTTAAAAGTTCTTGTGCTATTAAACTTGGAGTTTTTTAAGCAGCCCTCCCCTACTATAAATATAACTTTCGTAACTCCTCCGAGTGTCATCTTATCTGCTGGGTACCGAGAAATCAACAAGAAAGGCCCTTCCCTGAGACTGTTAAAAAGTGAGTTATCTTCCTGTTTCATACCATCCCAAACATTTTGTACACACAGCAAATTTCAGAGTATTAATCCTTGTTTTTTTCTCTTAACTTTTAAAATCTTTAATATCTGTGACTAGACTGCCAATCATTGGTGAGCCAAGGAATTGCTTCCCAGAAATAAGATTGATATTATTGCTTTTGCTTTGCTCCTGTTGAGAGAAGAACATTATTTCCTACCATTCCTACTGATTAGGAAACAATGGAAATCCTAAAAAGTGTTTCTTAGGAATTTGCCTAGGATTAATGTTTTGCTCCTGGTGAGAGGAGGAGCAGAGGGACATTGGTTCCTGCAGTATGTATGGAACTTCACTGAGTGGCTTGCTTGCAGTTTTGATGAGAACCTCTTCAGGACATTTGTGCAGCTTGGTTTTCTGTTGCATCCACCTGCTGCAGGTTCTGCCCAGGGTATCTACTAAGAGAAAACAATAGCAAGTCTACTGAACACATAAACATCTCAGTACTAACTCATTTATTAGTTATTTTCAATCAAATATTGGAAAGAAAAGTATTCAAGAGCACAAGATTTTATATATATATATATATATATATATATATATATATATATATATATATATAAAACAACTAAGCACAACCATACATAGAGGGCAGCTATATACAACAGTGTTGAATAGAAAAAATGGGGAATTTATCCTGTAAAAGAGCAAGTTATTTAATGTCTTTTAAAAAAAAGTTAGACAACAACATCTAAGATGTTTGGCCATCATTCTAATGAATATGAATGCTATTTTCTTCTTAGTATAATTTTGTATATTTTTATTTATCTGATGGCCATATCCTTAAATTCATCCCTGGATAATTTCCTTCTGTCTAACCAATTTTGAGTAATATAAGCTTAAACAATATGAACAGGGCTATTAAGACAGTAACATCCTTTGGTTGCATATTTGTAGGGGAATATGAAGAACGGTAAACTTTTAGTTTAAATCTTTTATTGATAACCAAGAACTTTTAATTTATCTTCAAGAGGATGCCATATGTTCAAAGAATATTAAATCTGTGTAATCATTGGGGCATATATTACACTTAGGCATATTCTGTGGGTAGTATTGTGCAGTTTTTGCTGGAGTCATATAAGCATTATTTAAAATCATAAACTCAGTAAAGAGCAAGTTGTTTGGAAGAATAACCTTTTTTATTTTGCCAAATATAGTTTTGTATATCATTAAATGACAAAGACATGACAGAGTTTGCCCAGTAAAAAGAATAAATAAAGGAATCTCTGCATTCAAACTCTATTACTTATTTGTATGACTTAGAAACTGGATTATCAGATAGAAGGTAACTCTGTAATTGATTTAAAAAATCAATATAATAAGATGCAGCATAAAGATGCTTAAACTTTGATTTTCTCATATAACATATCTGTGAAGCCTTAGTTTGCAAATTCTCCAGAGGAGGATGATGTATAAGAAATAAAATCCTGCACTATCTTATCTTTACAAAAGTGGAAAATTAAATAGATTTAACATTTGATTACTTACCTTGAAATGTGCATTATAAATAAGAATCTTATTGCATATGAACTCATGAATTTTGAGCTGTTCCATATACTCCTTCTTTAAAAAAGGGAGGGCTAATGAATTGCAGTCATAAAAACATATAATGGACTCCGACTCTGAGAATACGTTTTAGGATGATAGTTTATAATCTTTAGTAATCTACTAAAACTGATAACTGAACAATATAAGAAAAAAAATCATATAGTCCCAGCCATCTTTCTTTTCTAGGTAGAATGAATTTAGCATAAACCACCCTGCACAGATTTAGGTGAGCAAATAAAATTATTTAGGGCTGTAGTAGTGCTACTAAAAATTTAGAGGGAGGAGTATAGAAAGAAGAAAGTAAGTGAAATAAGATTCTAGGGGTTTTTTTTCCCATTTTAATCAGGACAGTTTCAGAATGCAAAGAAAACTTCTAAGTTTTCCCATCTTGAAATATTGCTAACTATAGTGTGTGATGTTTAAGTGATATTATCCTGATGATTAAGCAGCATTCTTCATTAACATGAATCCCAAGATATTTTAAAGAAGAACATACCTTAATGTCGCAATGATTAGAACTTCCACATAAACAAAAATTAGATTTAAGAGAGCATATAACAGATTTGCTAAGGTGAAGATGATAGTTAAAAAAGTTTGAATAGTTAAGAATTATGTTTATAATTTTAGGTAAGTCAGATTTTACAGATAAGTATATATTTACATCATCTGTAAATGCAGTGAAGGGTAATGATGTATTAATTATTTTTGGTGTTAAATAATAAAATGTATGTAAAAGTGCCATGAACATAGGTTCAATATATAGACTGAAGCAATATTGGAAAATGAGGCATCCTTGTCTAGTCCCAATAGCGATATAAGGTTTACTATCAATTTGTCGATCGCAACTTGTGCGATTTACAAAATGTCGGGAGAGCCGTATGTCGACTCAAAACACTGACACAAAAAATGTCGGAACTTACATCAGCGAATGCAATACAAGCATTCGCTGTTGTGAATTCTGACATTCCAAGCCAGATCGCACTATAGTGGGGAAATGTACCTTTACCCTCACTATAGTGCGATCTCGGAGTTTGTATATATATAAGTAGGGAGGGTGTGGGGGTGCAGCCCCCCATATGGGGGATGCAGGGGGGGCTTGCCCCCCTGCAAACATGTAATGTAGTGTGGCAACTTTGACAGGCAGACAGTCTGGGAGTCTGCTTCTTGTTCGAAAATGTCAATATCAACATTTTCAGATATCTGATTCGACATTTACATTAGTTGATGTGCAAACCGACATTTCGGTTCAACAACATGACTATTCGATGTGTTACAGTCGACAAATTGATAGTAAATCCAATATAAATAGGTGAAGTAAAAATTTATTTATAAAAAGCTGGGTAAATGATTTTGTATAAGTAACTCAAATTGCTTTAAAAAAAAGGGAAGCCAAAAAAGTCAACTATCTTAAATAAAAATATGTTTATGGAATCAAATGCTTGGGATGCATCTTTATTTATTTATTATTTATGTATTGACATTTGATTATAAGGAAAGTCTGACTGGGTAGAAGCCCATTTTCAGTGGACGCCCAGGGAGAAAAGCTCCAAATTATTGCAAAATATTTTAAGAACAATAATTTTACAATCTTCAAAAATAAAATAAAAACATCTGCAGTTTAAATAATTATAACAAATTAGACATAATGTAAAACATTGGTTAAGAGTAAATATAAGTTACATAACAGTCACTTAATAGTTAGAGAAATTTTAGACAGTTTGTAGGAAAATTAAAGGTAAGATAGTCTAATACAAACAGAATTTGCAATATGAAATGAGGGAAAACAGACTTAAGGTATATTTAGAAAGAGAGAGAGAAAGTCAGGGAAAAGAATTTGATAGAAGTAAGGAAGGGAGTGAAGAAGGGAGAGTAACGAGTTATAAGGAATGAAAAATTACTTGCTCATATTTAGGGATATAGTTTCTCATGATTTTGAGCAAGAACATATCCAGATTTTATCTAAGAAGTCTTCCAGACTGGTTTTGAAAAAATGGGATGGAGGGTACTGACCTGATGGATACAGGTAAGGAGTTCCAGACTTTAGCAACCTTGTATGAGTACAGACAATGCCCAGCAGATTTGATTAGTTCGTAGACAGACTGGAATTTTTGGTCACTGAATCACAATGACTGACTGGGAACATAGTTGTGTAGAATGTTTTTTAGTGCTGGAAGATAATTTATAGGTGGTAAGAAGCTGTGTATATTTTAGTTGATGAGGCAGTTCTAACTAATTTAGGCTTTTTAGTGATATACCATGGTTAGTTCTGAAAGGGGTATTTGCTGCAATTTTGACAACTTTATTATAGCATAGTTGTAGTGTTAATTTTTGTGAAGCCTGAATTGTGGGGAGGAGATAAGTATTGGCAAGTGTAGTTTTAATTACATCAGTGAGAAAGTTTTTTGGCTCTACAAAGCATCCTCAGTTTTTGATAAGTTTTTCTTATGCAATTTTGTATATGCAAAAGCAGACGATCCGGATCACTATGGCTGATAAAAAAACAGTAGTTTAATAAAATGCAGTATTTAATAAAATGCAGTAGGTTAGCACTTTCAGGTTTAAAAAACCCTTCTTCAGACAACATACAAAAGTTATGAACACCTTTTAAAATACATAACAGCCAATCAATGACTCAATAAAAAGCCCTCCTCTTTTTTAAAAAAGGCTTGATAGTAATGACACCATTCAGACCAGGTGCTCTATCAGCAGCCAGATTGATTATCCATCTAGTTTCACTGCATTCTGTTATATTTCTCAAATCACCCCCCCCCCCCGGTAGGATGAATAACCTGCAAAACCATAAAAGAAAATGCATGCCCAGGGTACTGCTTTACATGCTGATACAGGGCATTATGTATATTGGCTGTACGTATAGCTGGCATATGTTGTAGCACCCTGTCTTTCAATCTACAATTTGTTTACCGACATAAAATGAACAACATTGCATACAGTCAGCTAAGTATGTAATATTGCTGGTCAAACAGTCATCATATTGTTTCAATGAATAGTTCTTTCCCGACAATGGATGGATGAATGTGTTATTATGTTTAATATATTGACAAGCTTTGCAATGTCTACAGGGGAATGTCCCTTGTCGCCCATAACAGGATGTATCAGCATGTAAAGCAGTACCCTGGGCATGCATTTAATTTAAAAATATTAGTGGACATTGTCATTATAATCTGTACTACCATAAACTCAAATAAACATATACAAGAAAGTTTGCAAAAAAATATTTCATGCAAAATCAGACTTTTCTCAACTTAACCCTAGGCCCAACCCTATACACCTCAAATAGCGAAGAGCAAAAACATTTGACAGAACCACAAACTAGACACAACATAAGGCTGCTATGATTCAGTATATTTATTATTTTACATTTGTTTACCGGAATATGTCCGACTGGGCAGAATTGCCCATTTTCAGCAGAGAAAAGCTCCATACACTAATACAATAAAGAATATACAAAGTAGAAACATTTGCAGAATCATACAATAGCTGAGTAAGAAAATGTAAGATAGTTGCATTTGTAGTAACACACAATAATACAATAAATAATATATATGAAGTAATACCAGTTTCAGTATCACACAATAATAATGCACAGAGTAATTACAGACAATTATAAAAAAGTCAAACAATGGAAACTTTTGTAGCAAACGTTAGTAGCTGCACAAGTTTATACATATAGTAGAAATAGAGAAAATACTCTCAAGTAGTAGAGTGTATACGTAGTAGATAGATATGTAATCACTGACAGAAAAAAAGTGAAGTGTATGCAATTATAAAGTTAAACTAATATGCATTATGTCTGATTTGGTAACTAGTAGTTCTGTATGAGGTAACTTTGTGAATAAATGAAAGAAGAAGATGAAGTGGGAGTAAGGATAACTGATAGGATTCACCCATGGCTAGAGCAGGAGCATATCCATGAGTGGTATAAGTAGGACTTAAGAAGGCTCTTAAAGTTATGTATGTATGTTTTCTAGTGATCAGATATCTAGAGGAAGGGTATTCCATGTTCTTGCAACAACAGTAGTGTAGAGGGAGTCCCCAAATTAATATTTACTTTTACAAATTTAAACCAGTGCTTTGTTTGTGTACACACACACATATATATAAACGTCCAGTCTGGTGGACCCCAGCCATTAACAAACTTTACAATAAGAGGAGAAAGCTATTACATGATAGAACAAAATCCATAAAAGGGAAGTCACCCCTGATCATTATTAGTAAAAAATTACGAGCACTCATAAAATCAACTAAGGCCAATTTTGAGAGAAAAATTGCCATGGATTCAAAGGACAATCATAAGGCCTTTTTCAGCTATGTTAGGAACCTGGGTGGAAACTCACAGATATGCTCAGAATTAGTCCAAAATGATACAAAAATCACTGAACCCACAGACATTGCCAACATACTGGCAGACAGGTTCAGTGCAAACTTCACCCCTCTCCCCTAAAGGAGAGATAACTATCCCAGCCGAGTGTAGCCTCCCGGACATCTCAAATGCGCAGGTGAAAGCTGCTCTCTCTAAAGCTAAAACACAGCATCAATGGGACGGATGGTGTCCCCGGCTGTGTGCTAGACGAGCTAAATGAGGAATTAAACCCGCACATAAGGCAGCTGTTTAATCTCAGCCTTACCACAGGATACGTGCCCAAGGAGTGGCGTGACGGCAACTGTGGTCCCACTCCACAAAGGTGGCGCCTCACGGACCCTGGTAATTACCGCCCATAAGCTTAACAAGTCTAGTCTGCAAAGCTATGGAGAGGATCATAATGGAGCTCATAAACAAAGATATAGGGGACTTGCAGACATTGGACCCGACCCAGTTTGGCTTTGTCAAGGGAAGATCATGCCTTTTGAACTTGGTCGACTTCTTCGAAGTAGTCACCAAGGCCATTGATGAGGGAAAGGCAGTCCATACAGCCTACCTTGACCTTGCAAAGGCTTTCGACACAATACCCCACTCGGGTATTGTAGAAAAACTTACCAGCTTAAATGTAAACCCATATGTCACAAGATGGGTTGCAAACTGGCTTAAGGACAGAACCCACAGGGTTAGAGTTGCTAGCGCTGTGTCAGACTCCAAGCCGGTCACAAGTGGTGTCCCACAGGGCTCGGTCCTTGGCCCCCTAATGTTTGGGATCTACTTCTCAGAAGTACAGGCCAACATGGGAGGACTTTGGCTGACAAAGTTTGCAGATGACTGCAAACTGGGCCATAGTGGAAAGTGCATCGGACACTGATATCCTTCAGAAGGGACTCACGGAAACAGATAGCTGGTGCCAGAGCCATGGCCTGAAGTTAAACGCCAAAAATGTATAGTCATACCCTTCGGGAAAAACAAGGTAACCCCAAGCTACCATATAGGTGGCAATCCACTAAGCACAGAAGAGGTTATCAGGGACCTGGGGACCCAGGTTGACAGTGGCCTTTCTTTTGACACTCACATTGCTAAAGTGGTTAGAAAGACCTTCTACATTGCCCACCTGATCATGAAGGGATTCACATCCAGATCTAGTGAGGTCATTGTTCCCCTGTACTCTTCACTTATCAGACCAATGATCGAGTACAATGCCCCATTCGGGATGTATCTCACCCGACATCTGCAGCAATTGGAGAGACCCCAAAAGTTCCTCACCAAAAGGATAAAGGGACTCCAAAATCTGTCATATGCTGCCAGATTGAAGAAACTCCAGCTCTATTCAGTCGCATACCGTCTGCTCAGAGGTGACATGTGCCTGACATACAAGGCCATGTCCAACCCGAATTAATGGACATGCTCCACCTCAAAAATCCAAATCCACCAAAACCACTAGAGCAAGCGACTTAAACCTTAGCACGGATATAAATAGGACGTGCTGGAGGGATAGATTTATCACTCAGAGACTCCCTATGCTGTGGAATAAAATCCCGGTCCATGTGAGGCAGAGCACCTCGCTGACTCTGTTCAAGAGAAATCTAGACCTGTGGATGGGAGATCGTAGGTTTACCCCGGGAATCATCTCTGGGTCACTGCTGGACAGAGGCACAACAAACTAATGGGCACAGTATTTTTTCATATAAGGGGTGGCGTAAGCCACAATAATTTGGGCTAGGCTTATAAATGCCTTAGGGCAGATAGCCTAGTATAAACCTATGAACCTATGAACCTATATATATATATATATATATTTTTTTTTTTTTTTGACTAAACTTGTGATCATTTGTGAAGAGTAAAAAACATCAAACTCCAAATAGCACTGCTCCACAGCCTGAATCTATGCGTGTGATCAATAATCAGAAACTAGCAACTTTAATATAAATGAATAGATTTTGCACCATATTCATGCTATATGAGTTAATCAAAGTTTCGTTCTATCTTAGAAGCTTAGTAACAGAAAAAGCACAGATTTTACATTAGGATAACATATGAAACAGGGAAGAAAGGAAAACAGAGAACATCTAAATCTTGTAGCTTGTCAAATGAGCTTAAAATACACATTACCATACGTGTGTATATTTTAACAATTCCTTTAAAAAAATACATTATATAAACAAGGAAAAATACAGCTTAACACTTTAAATATTTCTATTTTTGCAATGTTAAAACTAGATATTTATAATATTAATCAGAGCACAACTATGGTTAATGTACTTTCCACATCAACTAAGTTTCATCTGGAAATAAAATAATTTCTGTTGATACTTTTATTGTTCAGAATCATTTTTAAGCAAATGTTATATGTAATCTTCAAAGTGATTACTTGTTAGATGTAATTCTCATTCAATGATATCATCCAAGAAGTGAGCTATCTGTTAGCACTACTTCTCACAAAGCAACTTAAGAGTACTGCTACTGTTTTGCTACTGGTTAGACAATGAACAAACTGGTTTTAAATCATTTTAAAATGATGTTGTTTTTGCCACAGCATTTAAACTGTTCAATTCTGCATCCCTGCCTATTTTAAGTATTTGCTTCTTGAGATACTTTGCAAGTTGAGTTCTTCCTGCACTTTTAGCTCGAATTACTGTTTCAGTTGATTACTTACTGTACTTTTAGGTATCTTTAATAATTTAAAGTTAGAAGAGTTAGATTTGTACTCTAGTCGCAGTGGAGAGTAATCATGAGTAACCTCATTTCTTTCTATTCTCATCTCATTCTGTGCTGAAACTCACAGAGAAAACCTTAGAGTATGCTTACTGTGATTAACCAGGGAGCTATTTTTCTTGTCACTGAATTTCTGAGCCTATAAGAAGATGTTGCATTTGCTTGAGGCTTGACATTGCACAGTAGCATTTATTAGTGCCCTGTATTGTCACAGGCACTTAGAACTGAAAATGTCCCTATAAAACTTCCAATGAAATCAGTACCTAGCTTGCATGCTGAGGAACACCCCTACCAAGAGTTTAGTCTTAGATAGTCTTGACTGTAGTCTGTAGTCTTACAGCACTCAAGATAGTTAGCTGTACACCCCTCTAGTACAATACCCCTGTAGATCACATAATAAGGATCTCTAACCATGGATATGTACTTTTCTACTATATCTGATGCCAGTTTGGGGGATATGGGTGTCCTATGTTCTTGTGCTCCAATGTAGCAGTTGTCTCATGTTTATTGACAACCACCTAATTTTTAAACAAACTGATATGGTATATTAAAGATGTAGATACAAAATGTCACTGAAGGCAAGGCTGTCACATATAAGCACTTGTAATACCAAATAGTTTATCAGAAACACACATTACACACACAACACACACAGCATGGCCCAGACACATATATGCTGAGGACTGCAAAGGTAATCTTTCTAAACCCCAATGGCACCCAGATGTTGTAGTTACAATAAGTATCCTCAGCAACCTCAAATGTGCTCTTCCAACACAACACCCACCAGGACACACACATCCACAGCTCACTGCATCTCAATTTTTAAGCCCATAAAGCAAACCACCACACAACCCAATATTCTTGATATGAAAGACTCCATTGTGAGACACACAAATGTCCTTCTCACCAGGTTGAGTAAGGAACGAGTCATTGTGAGTTGATATCAGGGGCCAGGATCCACAAGATCATGCACACACTCAGATCATTGAACCACAAGTACAAGAATGACTCAGTTATAGTCCATGTGGGTGTAAACAACCTGAGACAAACCTCCTTGCCCTACATGAGTCCTGATGGAGCTCTCAGACTATGTGGCCAAGGCTGGTATAAGCCTAGCAGTGAGCAACATTCTACCTTCTCCAAGGATGATACCATAATATGAATAGAAGATACGTGACTTTAGTAGTTGGCTTAGTTTTTGGTGTCATTCAAAGGGGGTACAATGTTTGTCAGTCTGAGATTATATAGTCGACACACCATGCTGCTTTCCCAGGGATGGTCTGCACCCATCCCCTCTAAGCTTTTGAATATTAGCTAAAACCTTCTCCACCCCCATAGTGCTTTCCTTATTCAATGCCAACGCCTCGCTTTTGAAGCTGCTGATGTCTGTGCAGTCACTGAGACATGGTTCAAATGTGTGGAAAGCACCCTAGCTGAACAGGGCTACAATGCCTTCTATATGTTCAAACCACAAACTGAGCATGAAAGAACAAAAGGAGAAGATATATCCATCTTCATTAAGGATAAGTACACCTCAAGACTGGTCGAACAGTATGAATCTCTTGAGCTATTCCATGTCCAATCAACTATAGGCAAAGCCTCCTACCACATCATTCCTATGGTTTCTTCTGCTAGTCTGGTTGATATGGGCATCTTCAGACAGTGTAGCAACTCCCTTATGTACACAGACAACCCTCTACTACTACCAGCTAGGAGCACAATATGTGAGAGATGCAATTACGTTAAGAACTTAGAATCCTTGCTCATTCACAAGTCAAAAAAACAGGAAAAACAACTATTCACTCAGTCTCAAGCCAGTACATCTGGCACTGATCAGGTTGTCTGCACAAACACTATGAACACCACACCTCTAACACCACCCACATCTGTACAACACACTCTTACATATGCAGGGGTTCTGAACAAAAACATACCTAAACAAAAGAGAGCTCCAAAGCAAAAACACACAGGCACATAACAACCCACAGCACCAAGCATCACACATAGTACACACATCTGTGTTTCACAGCCTCTAAGGCCCAGCCACAAACCCAATATACTAATCATAGGAGACTCTATCATGAGACACACAAATGTGCCCCTCACCAGGCTAGACAAGGAGAATGTCATAATAAGTTGCTTGTCAGGTGCTAGAATCTGCCATATCACACACACACTCAAGTCTCTTAACAACAGGTACTGTTATGACTCTGTCATAGTCTATGTTTGTGTGAATGACTTAAGACATTCCTCTCTGAACTATATGAAGAAAGACATGATTGAGCTTGTTGAATATGTGTCCCAGGCAGGTATGTCCATATCCTTAAGCAGCATCCTACCATCACCCAGAATGATGCATCAATACAAACAGAAAATGATTGACTTTAACAATTGCCTTAGTTTCTGGTGTCATTCCAAGGGGATTCAGTACCTGACAGCCTGAGAGGACATGATTGACAGACCACAATGCTTTGCCAAAGATGTCTTTCATCTGTCTCCTCTGGGCTTCAGGCTTCTGCCAAAGGCTCTTGCCTACCCCATAGTGCCTTTTTTAGGCAAATCCATGAGCACAAAATTACCAACATGAAAATTCTTATAAACGACATGTGAAGGTCATGCTGCTAAACACTAGGAGTCTTAGCATGAAACTGCACTCATCACAAGCATTCCTTGCCCTGGAGGATGTTGACATTTGCAAAGTCACTGAAACCTGGTTCAAAGCTGTGGAGAGCACCCCAGCCTTACCAGGTTACTCATCCTACCATACTTTTAGACCCCAAATGGAGGGCTACAAAGCCAAAGGAGGTGGAGTTTCAATATTTATCAAAGACATACACATCTCCAAGCTGGTCAGATGGCATGATGGACAAAAGACACTCCAAGTGCAGTTAAGTGTTAACAAAACACCTATTCAAATCATAGCTAGCTGCTGTCCCTCAACCATGACTCCTACCATCACCCAGAATGATGCAGTGGTGCACCGGTAGTGTTGTCGCCTCACAGCAAGAGGTTGTCTGGTTTGATTCTCAGCTGAGGTGCCTTCTGTGTGGAATCTGCATGTCCTCCCTGCATTCGTGTGGATTTCCTTTGGATGGTCTGGTTTCCACCCACGTTACAAAGACATGTGTCTGGAGCATTTCTCCCCGGGCCTCCGATGAAAATTGGTTTCATTCCCTGTTGGACTTTCCCGGTTAACAAATGTTAAATAAATAAAATAAATGACTCAGGACACCTACTTCACCTATCTGGACTTTCTTGAATCCATCAAGATTCAACCCTCTACCCTGATACTGGGTGACTTTAACTACCCAACCATAGAGTGGAAGACCTATTCTAACCCAAACATGAGTGCTCAGAGATTCTTCATCTTGTCAATGCCAATGATTGGATCAGCTGGTAGACACCCCTACAAGAGGTAAAAATGTCCTGGACCTGGTCCTAACAATATGAGTAGCCACTGTAGCACCCCTACAGTGTCATCCTCCTTGGTAAGATCCAACCATAAAGCAATCACTTTTGAAGTCACCATCTCCACTGACCCTCCCTTGTCAGGGTCAAACAAAAAAAATTTTCCAAAGCTGACCACAATCTCCTCAGAGCAGGTATAAGCAGCTTCACAGCCACCATCCCTTCAGTTGGAACTAGCAATAATGTCCAAGCCTATACCAAAAAAACTATATGTGTACCTACATAGCTGTATGGACTCAGCAATGCCGGACAGGGCAAAATCATCTTCCTCAAAGAAGAGTAAATCTGTCTGGTGGACAGCAGCAATAAACAAACTCTATAATAAAAGGAAAAAAAAATGCTGTCCAGGACCAAGAAGGAGCAGGTGCCAAGTTGGAAGCAATTTCTCCTTTCTTTGAACAAGCAAATAAGGTCACATCCACTAAGGACAATCACAAGGCCTTCCTCATATATGTCTGCAATCTCAAAGGTAACAACCAAATCTGCTCTGAACTTGTGGTCAATAACACCACATACACAAACACCATAGATAATATATAACCTGCTGGTAGACAGGTTCAGTGAAAACTTCACCCCTCTCTCCCCCCATCAGTAAACCAGGACATCACCAGCACCTGCCCTCTCACCTCATAATGAGGGATCAAGTTTTTAATGTCCTCTCAAAGGCAAAAAATATAGTCTCCATGGGACCCAATAACATCCCTGGCTGTATTCTACATGAAATCAAGCATGAGCTCTCAGCTCCATTAGGCACCCTATTCAACCAAAGCCTGGGCACCACCTGAATGGAGGACAGCCACTGTCATCCCTCTACACAAAGGTGGAGTGTCCACTGTCCCAGGCAATTATAGGCCCATCAGCCTAACCAGCCTGATGTGCAAGGCCATGGAGCACATTATCATGGACCTTATAAACAAGGACATTGGCAACCTCCAAATGCTTGACCCCACACAGTTTGGTTTTGTCAAAGGGAGATCATGCCTGTTAAACTTGGTTGACTTCTTCAAAACAGTCACCAAAGTCATGGATGAGGGGAAGACGGTGCACATTGCCTACCTTGACCTAGCCAAAGCCTTAGACATTATTCCCCACTTGGGCATACTAGATAAACCCTCCAAGATAGGCATCAACCTGTATTTTACCAGATGGGTAGCTAACTGGTTCACTGATAGAGCACACTCAGTCAAAATAGGGGAAGCCACCTCTAGTAGTAGACCGGTAACATGCTGTATGTCCAAGGATCGGTCTTGAGGCCTGTACTGTTTGGGATATACTTTTCTGTGGTGCAAGCCAAAACCAGTGGTCTGTGGCTGACCAAGTTTGTAGATGACTGCAAGCTGAACACTGTATTAAACTCCCCTAGTGATGTGAACATCCTCCAAGAGGGCCTTACCCAAACTAATTACTGGTGCCAGAAGCATGGCCTCAAAATGAAGGCCAAGAAATGTATCCCTTTGGGAAAAATGGCATCCCCACTAATTATCACATTAATAACAATGTACTAAGCATGCAATCAGTCATGAGGGACTTAGTCACCAAGGTTTTTAGTAACCTGACTTTTGACCACCATGTTTGCCTCCTTGTACAGAAGGCTTTCTACATAGCCCACCTCATAAATGAGGGTATTTCATCCAGTAACAAGAAGGTCATAACATACCTGTACTCCTCCCTTTTCAGACCCATTATCAAGTACAATAACCTCTTCGGCATGTACCTTGCCAAGCACATGCAGCAGCTGGAGAGACCACAGAGGTTCCTGGACAGGAAAATCCATGTTCTCAAACACCTATTCTATACAGATAGTCTAAAAGCCCTGTCCCTCTACTCAGTCTTGTATAGACTTCTCAGAGGTGACCTGTGTCTGACATAGAAGGTCATCTCAGACTCAGCCTTGATGGATCCGTAAGTCAGACTCCATTCATGCAACCCACATGCAAGGCCTTAACCTGGTCTCTGAGATTAATAGAACTTGTTGGTGGGATAGATTTGTGTCCCAAAGACTTCTTCATCTGTGGAATAGTCTCATTCTCCATGTCATGCAGAGTACCTCTCTAGCCCTCTTTAAGAGAAACCTGGATGACTGGATGGGAAACAGAAAATATTCCCCTGGGATCCCACCTATGTCCCTGCTGGACAGGGGAAACAGATGCTAACTTTGAGGGAACATGGGCAAAATTCTTGGCTAGGCTTATAAGGTCCTCTGGGCCAATAGCCTAGTATCATCCTATGAACCTATGAACCTATAGCTTGCTCTAGGTCTCCTACCATGAAACAGGAAAAGCATATTGCATACCCAGACTTACTGGAGTCACTTGCCATACAGCCCAACATCTGATCAAGTTCAATGATTATTGCAAATTGGAAGCAATCACTGAGTTCCCCAAATGGTGTTAATATACTGCAGGCAGGGTTAACATGAAAAATGACTGGTGCCAAAACCACAAATTAAACATAAATGCAAAAAAATGCATTATTATTCCCTTTGGGAAAGCTGACATCCCTGCTAATTACATTATAGACAGTATACCCCTAAGTGTAGACCCAATGGTACATAATCTGGGTACTCAAGTTGATAGCAATCTGAACTTTGACCACCATGTATCCACAGTAGTAAGGAAATCCTTCTATGTGGCACATCTTATAAGGAAGGGCATGACATCTAGACCTAAGGATGTTATAATTCCATTATACTTCAGACCAATACTTGAGTACAGTGCTCCCTTTTGTATGTACCTCACCAGACACCTGCAACAACTGGAAAGACCACAGAGGTTTCTCACCAAGAAATTACAAGGTACACAAAACAAGCCTTATACAGAAATCCTGAAAGCCCTGTCACTGTATTCTGTCTCCTACAGGTTGCTAAGGGGTGTTCTGTGCCTGGCTTACATGTCAGTCTCTAACCTGGCCCTGATAGAAATGTTGCACATTTGTAAATCAAACTACAGGAGGGTCACTCGCACCAGAGATCTTAACCTAGCCTCTGACATGAAAAAGACATGCTGGAGAGATAGATGCGTCTCCCATTATCTGCTACTTCCCTGGAACATGCTTCCAGTTCATGTGAAACAGAGACCCTCCCTGACCCTCTTCAAATGCAACCTAGATCAATGGATGTGTGACAATAAATTCACTCCTTGAGTGGTGCCCATACCCCTCCTGGACAGAGGAAGTTGGTATCAACTACTGTCGCCCCTTACCTCTGCAAACTTCATTCATCTAACCACTGACAAATGGGGTGACACGGGATAAATATGGCTAGGCTTGTAAGGGCTCTAGAGCCGTTAGTGTAGTAACCTCCTATGAACCTTTAAAACTTCCACCATAGAAAAACCAAACCAAGAAAATCTAAAGGGTTAGCTGTTCTATGCCAGGAGTCTAAACAAGAAACTCCTCTGCAAGCTCTCCTCATCCTGGAGAATGTAGATGCCTGTGTAGTTACTGAGATATGGTTAAATGTTATGGATAGCACTGCTGCAGTGCAGTGCTATAATACTTTCCACACATTTTGACCAGCTACTGCACATGAAGGGACAAAATGTGGTGGTGGTGTCTGAATTTGCATCAGAAGTAAACATCTCCAAGCTGATCAAGCAATATGACAATTTTGATATTTTCCATTTCCAAATTACCATAGGGAAAGTCTCATACCATGCCCTTACAAGCTATAGGTCTCCCTTAATGACCCAGGAAACCCACAGCACATACCTAAACATACTGAAGAGAATACCCATTAAACCCAACACCATAACTCCCCACTATAAACTGGGAATCATACATGTCCCTAGATATGCAGGACCTGAGATTCCTGGACTTTTCCAAAACAAACACCTTGGAACAGCGAGTCCATAAGTGCATTAAATGTGCTAAACTCCTTCACCTGGTTCTTACAAACATGAGAATACACTGCACCCCCCAGACTGTAATGTTCTCACTGGTCAGAGCAGGTTATAAAGCTGTCTCTTTTTAAGGTAAACTTCCTACTATTACATAGTAAAATGTGAAGACTCCATCAAACCTTGAGACCACCGCTACTTATGTGGAATTGTTCACAAAAACCCTGTACAATCATGGTAATAAATGCATAAAGATAGCCGCACCTACCCTTTTATCTCTCAGCTGTACAGCTTTTCTTACAATGTCCAGATTTTTGTCTCATATTTTGGCCCCTTTTTTATAAAATTGCATTTTTCTGGTAAATTATTGGCAAGTTATTAAAGACTGAAGAAAGAAAACAGGGACAGACATTTGAGTTTCAGATTTCATATCCTTCATAAATTTTATACTAAAACAAAACCTGTTATACTATCAGCTTTCTAAATTTGTAAAAACAATATTTAAAAATTCTCTCTATTTTTGGGCCTTTGTCCCAAAGATGAAAGGTATGACTGCTCAGAATAAGTACAGGAAAAACTCAAAAAAGAGACCAGCCTGGTAGAATCTCAACAACAATAGGTAGTATAACAAAAGGAAGAACATTATGGCAAAAATTAGGATGTGCAATGCCCGGTAAGGTAAAAATTCCCTGATCAATATAAACAAGCAACTCAAAGCATTAATCAAGTTTTCCCAATTCAGATTTTTGGTAAAAATAACCTCCTAAGTCAAATACAATCACAAGGCATTTTTCAGCAATGTCTGCAACCTCAAAGGCAATACTCAACAATGTGTCAAACTAATTGTAAACTGAGCTACCTTCACTGAGCTGGAATATATAACAAATCTACTGTCCAACAAACATACCCCCCACCAGCTAATAGGAAGGAATAGGTCCTCAATGCACTCCCTAAGGTCAAGAACACTGCATCAGGAGGACCTAGTAACATCCCATAATTCCTCCTTAAATAGCATGAAACACAACCTTTCAAGATCACTTGAATCACTATTTAACCATAGGCTCTACAAAGGCTTCATGACACATGAAGGGAAGACTGCAACCGTCATCTCTTGAACAAGGGTGAACCATCAACTGATCCCTGGAACTACAGACCCATTAGTCTGATAAGTCTTATATGCAAAACCATGAAAAGAATTATCACAGACAATATTAACAACGATATAGGAGACCTTCAAACATGGAATCCAAACCAGTTTGGTTTACCTAAAGACAGGTCATGCTTACTGAACCTTGCGAATTCTTTGAAAAGATGACCAAGGCAAAGTATGAGGGCAAAATGGTGCATACTGTCTACCTTGACCTATATAAAGCATTTGACACAATACCCATTCAACCTTTGTAAACAAGCTCACATAATTAGGCATAAACCCCTAGACTCACTGTATAGTCAGGTGGCTTGCAGACAAGACCCAGGAAGTTAAGATAGGAGAGATCACCTCCACAAAAAAAATGGTCACCAATAGAGTCCTGCAGGGCTCTGTGCTGGGTCTGCTCCTCATTGGCATCTATTTTTTGGAAGTCAAGGCCAATGTCAAGGGTCTCTGACTTACCAAGTTTGCAGATGATTGCACCCTATGAGAAATCATTAAACCCCTGCCAAGATACTAATGTCTTACAGGAAGGTCTAGCACAGACAAAAAACTGGTAACAAAATCACAGCTTAAACCTCAATGCCAAAAAATGTATAAAAGTAAACACAGTAATCAAGGATTTGGGGATTTATGTAGATACTAACCTGGCTTTTGACCAACATGTGTCTTAGGTTGTAAGAAAATTATTCTATGTCACTCAACTTATAGGTAAGGGTATAGCATCTAGCTCTAGGGAAGTTATCATGTCATTGTACTCAGCTATCGTCAGGTCCATCATTGAGTATAACACCATTTTCTGTATGTACCTGAATACCTGGAACATTCACAGAGGTTCCTCACAAAAAGAATGCAGGGTGGAACAAGAATGACATATACAGATCATCTCAAAGCTCTGCCTCTATACTCTATGTTTCCTACAAACTGCTGAGAGATGATTTATGGTTGACATACAAGGCATCCTTCAATCCCACTCTGATGGACCTTGTGCATATCAGCAAAATGAAAGTACCAGAAGTACTAGATCTGAGGATTTAAACTTTGTCTGCAATTTAAATGAGCCATATGGGGGGGGGGGTATGTATCTCAGAGAATCCCCATTCTCTGTATTAGACATGCTATCCGTGTGAAGCAAAGCCCTTCCCTAACCCTATTCAAGCACACCCTGGACCAGTGGATGGGAAATCGGAAATTCACCTATGGTCAACTATATCACTGATGGAATGAGGCAGCCATTAAATCATGCATTAATTAATATACAGCCCTTAAGTAGCTTCAAAAGCATAATAACTTGTGAAATACATTTAGGTTGAATACCTAAGTTTATAACAATCCCAGTGGTCATTAGCCTAGTTTGCATCCATGAAACTATGAACCTATGAACTATAACACTCACATCTATGATGCAAATAAACAATTGCCATGCTGCTACCATGCTTTGCTGTTCCCTTATCACTATCATCTTATCAGATATCCTGAAGTTTGTTTGTTGCAATATTTGGCACTTCTCTTGAGTGATTTATTTGATTTTAAAAAGTTAGTCCACTTGGATGGTATGCCTTTGTACTGGATATTACTGACATCTTGCATTGTCTAAACCATATTCCAGTTTGCACCCAGTATAAATAAATCACCCACAAATGCAATAATATACATAATGATGGTTGACAAGACCCCCAACCCTGATAGATCATATAGTGGCATCACTATTGTTAACTTCACAGCATCCCCACTCTATGTAGCACAAGTCTTTCCAGCATACCAGGCACAGTAACCACCTCTGTGAAAGGGGAAGCATTATAAGTCATTATCACAACTCCAATCTGCCTCTCAGACTATGAAATGAGACCACAGCAACATAATAATAACAATTCTAATATTTGTAATTAAGGGGTTATGCCTTCTTCAGGCAGGTAATCTAATAAAAAGCTAGGCAACCAATTCTCCTAATTTATATAATAACAATATCTCTTTTCACAGAACTGCAAATAATCTTGCCAGTTAACTCAGGGGATTAAAGCTGTGAATTATGTTAACGAGCTGCTTCCTGTAGTCCAATGATTAAGTCTCTTAAGTCTCTTCTGATTAAGTTTCTTTCTGGTACTCAGTCATAATTCTAAAATGTTATGTATTTTTCTGGTAAAACATTTTACTGTATATACTGATTTAACATTAAGAGCTTAAAAAGTCAAAAGTTAGGTTATTTGATAAAAACAGCTAGTGTAGTATGCCACTCTAACTTGCAAATTCATATCATTATGACCATTTCCAAAATGACAGGAAACTCATGAAGGTATTTGGGAATGCATATTTATCAGTATCTTACATTCCATGAATATGCTGATAGCTCCCATGCCCAGTGGAATACAGGAATGAAGCTCAGACTATGATCCAGAAAATCATATCCAATTGGCAGCACAGCAGTGGAGGGTCCAGGTAACAGAGAATGGAAGTAAATTGCTGATAATGGCTCAAGTTTGAGGAGACGGACACTGTTGTGTTCAGTGCATTAGTGACATTCCTAGAGGCAACAATATTTGTTCATAGAAACAGTAAGGAAGGTCACATTGCATGAGTGATGTCCTCTGAATCATGGTATACATGTGTTGTAGCATGCATGCCTTGCCTTAAAATGCAGCCATTGCAAGTCTGAAAGCCACTGCTGGGGTGGAGTTAGGTGAGATAATAGAGGTACTCCATGGTATCAACAGACTGGCCCATTCCTCATGACACATTCTTCACCACTCAGGGAAATAAGTGGGCTGATAATACTTGCTGATGGAAACAAACAGGCCATATGTCTCTTACCTAGTTCAGAGACGTCTGGTTGTCATCCCAGGGGAAAAAAGAATTACCCTCGGACAACAAGAAGGTAAGTCATTAGGCAAGTCCCATGAGAGATGACAGTCTCATAGTAGAATAGTGAATTACATGATCATGAATCTAGACTTTTTTTGTCGCATCAAAAAATCTAAACTTTCTCAGCAATAGTCATGCAAACTGTATCTACTCCCAACTTACTGTGTGGCTCCCTCAGCCTTACCAAAGTGGCCCCCTTATGATTGTGCTATGCTTACTAGCACCTCATAAGTCACCACACAACACCAGATTTTTTTTAATTATATAGGATAGATGAGCTTATCACCTAAGATAATGTAATGCCCACAACCTTTTACTCTTATGTTGCTAAACAAGCAGTAATTTGCTGACCTTCCTGATTTTTCTATCTAGTATATAACAGTTGGAAGTCTTAGATCCTCCTCCACTATTGTACTGCACATCTCCAGAACCCCTACCAAATTTAGTAGCAAAGCCTTCAGGTATATTTTGTTTGATAAATGGAAAAAGCTTCAAAATGAATGTAGAGCAACTCGATAAGTCAAAACACTTAAAACATTTCTTAGGTCATTCCACTTAATATAACCTGTAGGTATGATGAAGTCAGATATTCATTCAACTACACCTCTCATAATATCTTCTATCTGTGTATTCTTTCCTAGATATTTGTAATTTAGAATTCCTTTTAATCTGCTTTTTTTTTTTTTTGTGGTCACATCAGACCTCACAGTACCAGCGCAGCCCCTAGGGCCCCACATCCATGCTGGGTCCTACCAGTCGTACTCCAACCCCCGACCACTCCAGTATTTGCTTTGGGTGGTTATGGATCCTAAATGTGTCCTGGGGGTTGGCAGTCTGAGCTTTCATCTGGAGGGATTTTTTTTTTATATGCTCTACCCACTTTTCTGATTTCCCACCTGTCCATGTCCATAGACTATGTCCAAAGGCAATTCCCCTCTTTGGAAAACACCTCTGCTTATGCAGCATCATTGATGAGTGCCCTATCTCATCTGAGCAGCTAATCAAACCTGGGTTGACTGGAACATAGTCAGGGCTTTGTCCCTGTACATCACCAGAGTGGCCCGCCTTTTAATTTGCTTTTCATCTTAAATTTGATTTTTAATTTATTCTCTAGTGCCAGGTTTTCTCTCACCATTCCTACTTGGTCTGTTCTTTGTTTAGTTTTTACCTTTTCCATTTTTCCCATCTTAACTTTCCCTTACACTTCTCTTTGTCATTTAATGTTAATTGTTTCCTTCATCTAGTGTTCCTATCTTGGTTATGCACTGCATTTATTTATATCTCACACATCTAGCGGTTATGTCATTTTTAGTTTCGTTTAGTCTGTCCTTGTCCTAGCTGTTGACTTGCTATGCAGATTCTAGCTACTTTTCTTGTCTCCCTCCTATTTTAGTATTTCCTTATCCTGCTATGTTTAAGTTACTCCTTTAATTTTAGTGGTATAGACCATGTTTTAGCTCTGTTGTTGTTGTTGTTGTTGTGTCTTTCGGCTTTTCCTGGTTAGGGGTCGCCACAGCGGAACTCTGGTCCGCTAATGATTGGCAGTTGATTTTTACATGCTGAGTTGCTGGCCCTAACGCAAAACCTTCAATGAAGGTATGCCACAGAAGACGCTCTAGCTGAGAATCAAACGGGACAATGTCTTGCTGTGAGGCGACAACGCTACCGCAGCACCACCACCGCAGATACCATTTTTTAGCTGTGTTATGGATTCCTTTTTTAAAAACTGCTAACAGTGCATATAAGCTTTATTAAACTTAGATAGTTTAGCCAGAGCTGCTTATTATCTACCATTCTGAGCACTGGACCCATATGTTCATAGGTGTGTGTGTGCGTATATATATATATATATATATATATATATATATATATATATATATATATGTACTAACAACCACTAGGTCCCTTATAAGCCTTGTCAAGCATCCTAATTGTATCTCATAAGTTCATGTGCCTTAGAGGTTAATTTATGAGGTATATGCAACCTACGACAACATTAACAGGCTGGTACTGTCCAGTCGAGATATATGTGCTAGACCTGGGATATATTTCCAGTCTACCATCCATTGGGCAAGATTTTATTTGAAGAGGGTTATGGAAGAGCTCTGCTTTACATGAGTGAGAAGCCTGTTCCAGACAAGTAGAATTCTATGAGACACATACCTATCCCTCCAAAATATCATATTTATGTTGCAAGCAAAGATTAAACCCACAAATTGAGCAATTCTGATGCTATTCATTGTGTGGATATGCAAAAGGTCCATCAGAGTTGGATCCAAGGATGCCTTGTATGCCAGGTTTATATATCACCTCTCGACAGTCTGTAGGAAATTGTGTATAATGATGGAGCTTTGAGGTGATCTCTATAGGACAAGCTCTTTGCCCCTTGCATTCTTTGGAACTCTGTGAACATTCCAGTTGTTGCATGTAGATGTTTAGGTAAATACCAAATGGGACATTGTACTTAATGATGGGCTTGATGAGGGCCAAATACAGTGGAATGATGCTATCCTTGGACCTAGATGCCATGCCCTTACTTATAAACTGAGCAGCATAGAATGATTTCTTATTACCATAGACACATGTTAGTTGAAAGCCAGGTCATTGTTTACATGCATACCCAAATCCATGACTACTGGTTCTACTCTTACAGGTATATTATCAATGAGATAATTTCCTAGTGTGGTTTACTTCCCAAAGAGTACTATTATGCATTTCTTGGCATTGAGTTTTAAGCCGAGGCTATGGCATCAGTCATTTGTCTGTGTTAGTCTTACCTGTAGGATGATAATGTCTTGGTGGGGGGGTGAATCATCTGCAAACCTTGGTCAGCCAGAGGCCCTTGATATTCCCTTAGGTTGGTTTTGCTATGTTGTAAGGTTTGTCAGTTTGTTGTTGCCTCAAAGAGGCCTTATGGGGAGGACAATCTTTTGGCCAATATTCAAAAGCCTAGAGTGGACAGGTGCAGACCATCCTTGGTAAAACAACATGGTCTGTAGACTATAGTTTCCCATGCTGGCAAATACTGTAGCCCCTTGGAATGACACCAGAAACTAAGCCAATTATTGGTCAATTCTTTTTGTTCATATTGTGGCATTACCCCTGGTGAAGGTAGAATGTTGCTCACTGCTAGGCATATACCACCCTGGGACACATAGCATGGGAGCTCCATAATGTCTCTCTTTATATAGTCCAGGGAGGCATGCCTCAGGTCATTTACAACCACATGGAGTATGACTGAATCATACTGGTACTTGCGGTCTAATGACTTGAGTGAGTGGGGTGATTTGGTGGATCCTGGCCCCTGTTAGACAACTAACCAAATTAAATTCATGTCATAGATGTGTCACTACTCTAGGCATTATCATTTCTCAGTCTCTGTTGCAGTCTACTTCAACAGTGTTGTCATTGCCAAGGGAAACCTCTTCCCCTTTCTAGCCAAGTTCAGATATGCAACTGAGCCAAGTATAGAAATAAGGTGCATAAGGAAAATTAGTCTTGGAATTCAGATGTCCAGGAAGATATCAAAACAAAAGAAAGAAGGAGTGCAGGAAAAGTGGGACAATGAAAAGACAGATCAGGCTAAGAATGAATAACTGGTTGTTTAACAACACTCAAAGAACAAACTGAGTCTGAAATGGACAATTGCTTGTGTTTATGCAAGCCAATAGAGAGATCAGTTGAAGACATGGTCAAAACAACTCAGGTCTTTTTCCCAAGCAGTAGCAGTTCTTCACAGGATACTTTTAATGGCAAGGGAAGTCTAATAGGCTAAGATTGACTCAATGAAGCACATAAGTATTTTATTAATGCAGCAAAATATGTGTTTTCACAGGGGTCAAGCCACCTGCACCCCCCCCCCCCCACACACACACAAACTGAAACTTAAATAAACAAATAATAAATATGTTTAAAACACTTGAATGAAAGCATCTAGGCCCATAGATAGATAGTTGGATAGAGATATGTTTACATAGATATAGATGCATATACATATACGGACTGTATATGGAGAGATGGATAGATAAAAAGATATAAACACACACAAACAGATTAAAGTTTAGCTTAGTGGGCTATCTCAGAATTACACATTGTGTACTTTCCTAATTAACAAATTAATAAAAGTAAATGCAATGTCCACCTATTAAAGTTTAATATGTTATTAATGCAGCATTAATGTAAATAGCAGCAATGTAAGGACAAACATCTGTCCTGGTCAGAAACTGAAATAGTTTTCCTCCATTAGAATGACTGTCAGAAACAGGTGAAAATTATTTCAGGATATTATATCAAGGAAAACAGTTGTAGGAGTTTAATTATGACACCATGTGGGCTATTGAGCTTTACTTTAGAGGATGTGGGCAGATACAATGAATGTAACAACTGCTCCTGGTTTTAATTTCATTTGTATAAACTAGCATAAAACCCTTCTTTCAGATTAAAAACTGTTTAATCTGGAAGGTGGGAGGATAAGGAAAGAAAGAGAAAATATGGAAATCACTCACATATCCCCAGAGAATAAGGTTAAGTACATTTTCTTTTTCCTACACTCCATAGCAGTACTTCACACACTGCATCACTTCTATGATGTGTAGTTTGAACTTCTCTTGGCATTCAGGCTCATACTTGTGGAAGCAGCAGCACCTGCCATTTTAATGCTGTGGTTAGACAATCTGGAGACATGAAAGCCGATGCTACTTGACAAAGTGTGTACCATGCCCCCCCCCCAAAAAAAAATACATAATCTTTAATCTTAAAGGACGATCAGAAAATGTGAGATATCTGATAAGGGAGATGATACATTACCAGCTGTATACCAGAAATAATTCTTGAGACAATTTTTATGACCAATAAAAAGACTTTTGTATGTAACACTGCTTTGTACATGTAATTAATTCTCTACGGCCACAGAAAAACAGTAGTGGATGGAAGAAAATCATGTATCTGGTTGAATCTTAAAAGCTTTCAGGCAGATTTCAAAAGTATTTAGTAACAGACTTGAGGCCACACTGTCTGTTAATAGTTTTTGTATTTAAAACTGCATTCCTTAGAGGCTGTATAAAACCATGTTTTGGCTATAAATGACAGAATCATGTTTCTATGCACTTTTACTTCAACAGCAGTGAAGTGAAACGATTTATTTATTTCATTAACCAATGTAAGGCACTGATCTACTTGGACCTTTTTCAGATACAGTTTGGGACACAAGAAAGTAATACTAATAATGTAATATGACAGTAATATATGCTATGTGCAACATAATGTCTAATGAATACAAAACACATGAATTATATACAGTTGGCAAATACATAATAAATCACATTTTCACAATTCCGGACATCTTTAAAACGTGAGAAATGTACAATAATCTATCGCATAGTCAACTGGGCAAAAAAAGAAATAAGAAAAGAACTGACATCGCATCAAAGGTCTCCTTTCAGACTGTGTTCTTGTATAAATCTTATCCCTTCTACTAACCATATGTGATTTTTAAATATTCATTCACTGCTACAAAAAGACAA
This sequence comes from Protopterus annectens, assembly GCF_019279795.1. Taxonomy (NCBI): domain Eukaryota; kingdom Metazoa; phylum Chordata; order Ceratodontiformes; family Protopteridae; genus Protopterus; species Protopterus annectens. The sequence continues at coordinate 1,277,876,448 of NC_056726.1, read as the reverse complement.
CCAACTACTTTTTTTTTCATTTTAGCACAGACTACTCCCTCCTAAAGCAGTAAGACATTTCATTAACAAACAGTATTTCCATGGCTGTTCTGCAATCTTCAGAAACAAATCCTGTGGATAGGCTGAGACATCAATTTGGCAGGAGGCGTAGACATTGCATGCTTGTCATTGATGAGAATGCAGTCTGATATATTGTCTGGTCCCACAGAAGTATTATTTTCAACCTTTGGCAGGGATTCTAAGACTTGTGACATGTGATCTCAGCGGCAAATACGTTTTCTGGAATAGTAAAGGCAGCAATGTGGAGTGGTGGGATTAAGTTAGCAATATATTTGTCTGCTAATATATTGGATATACCCCTTGGGATCAAATATGTTACAATCAGTACATCTCTTCAAATACATCTGTTCATAACATATCTGTGTAGGTATGTGGCATCTCTCTCTCATTTGATCATCATATTTCCACTGTAGTCAGGAAATCCTTCCTTTTGGGCCAGTTATTTTACAAGGGAATAAATCAAGATCTCAAAATGTCATCCTGCTTCTCATCACTGCATACAAGCCCCTTCTGGTATGTATAAATCGAAGCATATCACTCAAGAGGAAAGGCCCTAGAGATTCTTAACAAAAAATAAAGAAAGTGTTAAATCATTCAACCATCCTGATAGATTAGCACAAGTCTCCTTATATTCCACAGCCTATTCTGAGGTGACCTTTCAATTATGAAAGATCAAATTCCATTTGACCTCCTTTTCCTTCATAAAACCAGTTGCTCTACAAATACCTGAACTATGGACCTAAACTTACAACAAGACTCACTGGAGGGATAGGCTCCTAATTCAAACTAGTCCCAGCCTTTGGAAAAAGTTGCCACTACATATAAAGCAAAGTGCTACTTTGCCTTTAAGGCTAGTCCTGGTGACTGAATGAGCACACATAAGTTTACACCAGACATAAATGTACCTGATGTGGGAGGCAGACACTATTAAGTATTACAAATTCATAAAGGGTAGCAAGAACATTCATGTGTGTCTTCAGAAAGGTATTTAGAGATAGACCTCTAATGGTCCTTGTGATTGCTTGCCTAGTATTGGTCCTATATTCCTAAATGTTTAGTATTACTATGTATGAGCTCAGTGCTTTGCTGGACATTATTCCTTAATTTTCTGACCTAACTGAATACAATTTTATACTTTCCTTTGGTAGCTTCAGTTTGTAACTTTTCATTATTTCCTTCTGTTGTTACAGAGTTTGATATCGGAGTTCTACCAGTGATGTTTATTGATGAATTTACAATTACATTTAGGGAAGACGAGTACATACCATTCTATGCAGCTATTTAAGGTAGCCCTCGCAGCTGTGTTCAATTTATGAGTGTTTGTTTTGAAGTTTGTGTAGGCCTTCCATATGCTGACATAGATGTACCCTGGAAGTCCCTAAAGATGGTATTCTTTGGTGGTGGCTGATTTTTAGTCAACCTAACCAGGGATGAGGAGATGTGGGGTGTGACACCAGTAGGAGCAATGTTGTTAAAGACTGGGTCAAAATAGTAGAGCCTCTAGTGGGAAATTTTACAATTTGGTCCAATGCAGTGGTGTTAACATCATCTAGGAAGTGCTGAGCATAACAATTTTTAGAGGTGTAGGTGTGCCAGTTGTTGGTGGGCAAAGTAAAGAACCATAGCAAGAAGATATGTGGTTTGATAGTTAATCCATCAATGGTATTAAGGTAATTTCAGTGATATTTGACAGAATACTGATAGGGATCTGTAGCTTGCAGTGAAGTAACAGTTGGATTTGTAAGGGTAATTTGGATCTCCAGAAGAACCACATTAGGATCATGGTTAATCAGAGAGGAGATGAATGTGTTTCTGCCAGAAACAGACCTTCTCCAATACAGTTACCCAACGGCTAAAAAGCATGATGAGTACTAGATCCTGGTATAATACTAACTCCTGGTATAGAGGGAATGCTGTCACTCCACTGAATTATGTTTAACTAAACACACAGATATGAATGTCTCTTAGCAAGAACCTCTAGCAGAGTACCTCAGTTCATTAACTTGCACATGGACCACACGCCATCATGGTTTAACAGGTAACATCCTAGTCATAGATGCTGGATTATCAGAAGGCTGTGGGTTCTATTCTCCCAGATGCTCTGATTCATTTTTTTTTTTAATATTGATACTTTAGTGCATTCTGTAGGGGTGCTATACTCCTCAGTACATCATCTTTTGGATGAGAAGTTAAACTGAAGACCTAACTACCTTAGTTGGTGATAAGTCAGGTGGGTGTAAAAGATCCCATGGCAATTATAGAAAAGGCTATGGGAGTTCCTCCAGTGCCATGGCAAAAATGTCCCTTAGTCAGTGTGATTACCACAGCATGTCTACCTTGTAAAGAAGCTACTGACCAAGTGAGGACTAAGCTGGTCAACAAAACATAAATAAAATATTATGACATCTTCCTATTTAGACTCCTTGTCCTGATTAATGCCAACATAGTTTTGTCAGAATCTCAATTTGAGTTTTCTACATAGGAATGCCCAGTATAGGGACTATGCCAAAAAAGGAAATATGAGACAGCAGAGGCTTTGACCTGTATGTGAAAATGGTGAAACAGGAAGTCTTATTTACCATCTCATCCCAGCCGAACACATACTGTATCCCCTTTAGAATGACACCGACTACTTAGTCAGTCATTAAATCAATTATCTTGACATGGTATCTAGTCATAATTCCAGAAATAAAAATATACTACTCAATACCACTGTATTTTGTGCCTCTATTACATGCATAGTACGTCTGATCATGTCTCCCTGCAAATCCCACTGGATAGAGTGCCTCAGGTCATTCATTCCTACTTGGGCCACAACTAGGCTGTAGTCATATTTGTCTGGATGAAGAGACCTTAGGGCCATTGTGACACTGCAGATCCTAGCACCAGAGGAGCACCTTACACTCACCCTGTTCTTGTCCAGTGTGGTAAGTGTGGAGTCTGTATGCCTAACTATATAGTCACCTCTAATTAAAATATTTCCCTTTGTGGAAACAAACTTAGTGGGCCTTATGGGCTTAGACCTGCTTTAGTGGTGGCTCAGTTGATTTGAGTGGATTTGCAGTATATAAATGGAGACAAACTAGGTTTTGTCTTCTGTGCAAGAATCAGTGAGTTAGATGAGAATATTTTTCACTGGTCAGGGCTGAACTGAATATACTTTCACTGACAAGAGAACCTACTTCATGTTAGAGAAGTTCCATCAATTTGTTAAGCGCAAATGATTATTTGTTTCCACTAGTGCCCCAAGGCATACAGCACCAAAGGGTTTAGGAGAAAGGTTTTTACAGACCTTCTTTAATTCAGCTATGAAAAAAAGTATTACCACACTGAAAAGCAAAGATAAATGTTGTTTTATTCCATTGCAGTACAGAACAGCTCTTAATTATTCTTACTACAGACATGTATAAAGCTTCTAGAATAGACACTTCAGGAATGAACTATACTTGTTGAAACCAATAAACACTGTTATCAAATCTTCCAGCATAAGACACAGCAAGGCATAGATAATTAAATTAAGAAGATTCAGTGTATCTTTTAGATATGACTGGGTAAGGCCAAAGAGGATTCCTGGAATTTTCAAGTATAAAACAAACCACTTTTTGTATCAACTTCAAGAAAATGATTCAGGGATTTCTTATATAAGACACTCTGATCATATGAAGCTGATACTCATGCTAATGAGAATCTGGGTACTAGAGTTTCTGGCAGTGACTGTGCTAATGTGCTGATGTTCACTGTTTGGAAAATGGACCAGAATCTAATCCTCAATTTCTCCCTAATTCTACACAAATACAGAATAGTGATCTGATGTACCTAAAAGCCAATAACTAGCATCAATACTAAGAAAATCAACGACAGTTATAAAAATCTATCAGCAACTGATCTACTACGTAGTGTAGTTAATCTGTAGAGTGTATCAGTGGGCACTGAAATACCATATCCCAATAAATTATTGACTTTGTCTAAGCTAAACAGAGAATAATGTGCGATGTTGAGCAATATATATCTATCTCTCTCTCTCTCTATATATATATATATATATATATATATATATATATAGTTACATGTTAAAAGATCGAAATGTTGAAATATCGAACTGCATATGGTCGAGACCATATGCTCGATATTTCAAAAGATCGATCTGTTAACATAAAAAAAAAAGGAAATGAAGTAGAAGGCAGTAATGCAGGGGGGCAAGCCCTCCTGCACCCCCACCCCCCTACTTAAATATACCAACTCCGAGATCGCACTACACTGAGAATACAACACGGAATGGAAAGTTTTCCTATTCCCTGCTGTAGCGCGATCTCAGAGTTGGTATATTTAAGTAGGAGGGGGTGTAGGGGGGGGTGCAGCCTTCTACTTCATTTCCTTTTTTTTTCCATGTTAACAGATCGATCTTTTGAAATGTCGAGCATATGATCTCGACCATATGCAGTTCGATATTTCAGCAGTTCGATCTTTTAACATGTAAACATATATATATATATATATATATATATATATATATATATATATATATATAAATATAAAAATATATAAAGATATACGGGGGGTTACTATCAAAATGTCAACATTCAAGACAAATTCCATTTTGAACATTGAACCATAATGCCGAATTCCTGCATACTAATTAGGTCTAAATGTCGAATCTGATGAACAAATTCAGCAGATTCAACATTTAGATCTCATATCGGACGTGATGTCCATAGGTTAATAGGTAGGTACTAGGCTATCGGCCCAAGGGCCTACGTACGCCTAGCCAACAAGGTTCCCTGGTTTACGCCACCCAAGAAAGTTATTTTCCTGTGCCACTGTCGAGCAGAGACACAGAGGTGATCCCCCGGGTCCACATAGGAACTAAGGTAAGTCTAGCCCCTACACTGCAAATTCAGTGATTCAGAGGGGTGTGGGAGGTAAAGCACCCACATGGAGCATCTTGCCCTTTCTCCATGTAAAGACACATTTTAATTTTTGATTTTTTTGTTTTTGAGGAACTCTTTGTTTGATATATAGTATTCAGCAAAGCATTCATTGATACTGTGTGTCTCTATGTTTCATAGTGGTGGCAGTTTTATTGCTGTGACAGACATGCATATATTTGAAATTTTGCAGTCTGTCAAAAAAAAATGTCTCATGCTTTCTCTAGGCCACTCTAAGTTTGGGCAACACATAACATCCTACAGTTTGAGCAGCAACACATTTCACCCCCACAGCCCCTGGTAAATAAATATTCCAACTCCAAGATTGCACTACAGTGAGGAAAGGAATGGATTTCCCAGACTGCACTGTACTGCAATCTGTACTCCTAACATCAAGGTTCGTATCAGCGAATGCACAGTTACATTCGCTGATACAACTGTCTCGTTCACGTAATGTTCTGCACCACGGAAATTGTCCAATTGTATTTTGTTATTCCTGTGTTCTCTGAACATTAATTCAACATTTTGATAGTAAACCATGGGGGGTAGGTATATCTGTATAAATGTGAGATAATGTGTCCTTATATACAGTAATTCTTCCTGTGAGTAGTGCACAATTGTTGATCAGTCTATGATCAGTCTTTACTTAGCAGTATAGTGGCCAAAAGCATAATCTTCGTCTCTGAATGAGTTTCTTAGGAGTGTCAATGGAGCAACAAGTAGCACAGTTGTCTTTGGTACTGCAACACCAGAAGGCTGTAGGTTCTATTCCCACTTCACTGCAGTGGAGCATTATGGAGTGCTGTACTCCTGAGTCTGTGATCCCTTGGACGAGATGTTAAACTGAAGACTCACTTGCTTGAGATGGTAGTAGCTCAGGTGGATGTAAAAGATCACAAGGCACCTATTAAACGAATAGAGGGAAATTCACTGATGCCTTGGCCAAATTCTTCTAGTACTATGAATACCACCCTGGTGCTCTACTGCAAAGAGGCCACTAGCCCAGTGGGACTAACATGGTCAACAAAAGATAAATAAATGTAACGAATTAATAGATTTAGCTTACATGCAAGTACTCAGTACATGACTGATTGTTTCACAGTTGCTTAACAATCAATCAGTACATGATTGATTGTTTCACAGTTGCCTGAGCTTTTCTGCTCAATGCAGTATTTGTTCATATTGTGCTGGTAACTCATATAGGTGAAATGTGTTGCTGCTCAAACTGTAGGATATTATGTGTTGCCCAAACTTAGAGTGGCCTAGAGAAAGCATGAGACATTTTTTTTTGACAGACTGCAAAATTTCAAATATATGTATGTCTGTCACACCAATAAAATTGCCACAACTATGAAACATAGAGACACACAGTATCAATGAATGCTTTGCTGAATACTGTATATCAAACAAAGAGTTCCTCAAAAACAAAAAAATCAAAAATTAAAATGTGTCTTTACATGGAGAAAGGGCAAGATGCTCCATGTGGGTGCTTTACCTCCCACATCTCTCTGAATCACATATATTAATTCCGTAGGCACACAATAGGTCTGGTAACAAGAAACTCTTTTTGGTGTATCTCAACTCTCTTGCATAACCAGGGATCATGATATAAATATATCAGCTAATGAGGTGTCAAATTCCACTTGCTGACAAGCATGGGGTATGTAACCTATTTGGCTCAGGGGCCATTTACTATATAGCTTAGGGTCCACTTACCATACTTGGCACAGCAATGGCCTGGAGCTTTCAGTCACAGTTTATTTATTTATTGACTTTTTTATTTTTTATTTATTTGTACTCAGACATTTCAATGTGAGGAAAGTGCTTTACATTAAACAAATAAAGCAGTTTGCTGTCTTAATTAACTAAAATAATTTAATCAGATTTTAGCAGCATAACCACAGTGGTGAAAACCACAAATTTAGCACCATAATTAAGCTACATTCTAACAGTTGTGTTGTGTAGCCTGCATTTCAAGCACTGCAGGCTTGACTGAGACAAATCATCCCACATAACTGGAACTGCAGGAGTGAAATAGAAAAGAGTGGGATTGGTGCTATGGATGAGATTGAGATAAGTAACTATATAAAAATAAAACACCAAAGAAAGGTTGATCTACTCTCATAAATTTAAACTGAAATACAAAACAAAAACCAAGCCAGTAAAAAAAAAAAAAAATCACAGACACACACACACACACACACACACACACACACACACACACACACACACACACGCATGTGGGCACACACACACACACACACACACACACACACACACACACACACACACACACACACACACACACACACTCACACTCAAAACACACAGCAGTCATCAGTCCAAGCACTAACAGAGTATCAAACAAAATGCAAGCCACAAATCGATTCCAAGGAGCTAAAAAGTTCTGCACTACAAAAATTGATACAAAGACATACCTGAAACTCAGCACCAAAACCCCAGATACAAAATTGTTTGGCATCGGAAAGCATGATCACAGTGCAAACCTTGCATTTTAAGAAAAGCTGATGCTTCCAGTCTTCACGTTTGGTTTTCTGTTTCAGGGAGTTTTAAAAATGCTGGAAGAACACCATATACTATAACTCTCAACTTCTTTGTTGAAGAATTCAGTGCCATGCTAAAAATAATAGCATTATAAAGGCTGAAAATCAGAAGCATGTTTTTAAATATTACTCTAATTCAATAAAAATGTTCATAGAATAACACCTTTTATATCAATATGCATTGTTTGGACAACAAGATGTATAGAACTGTCTCTGGGTTTATTGACTGTAATCTTGAATGGTTTATCAGCAAATCAAACTTTTAAGAAAGGTCAGAGCAAAATTTTGAGCACAATCAGTGAAGGTCTGCAAAATCAGGAACAGTGACAGATATGCATTCCTCCTCAATGAGGTAAATAAAAGTGACTTATCCCTGCTGCTGTTTGACAGCTGCTAAACGACAATCACTAATTTGGTGTGATGGTACAATTGCTACTTGTCAAAATAAGTACAAAACTAGTATTGCTATGACTTATGTGCATATGTGTGTGTGTGTGTGTGTGTGTGTGTGTGTGTGTGTGTGTGTGTGTGTGTGTGAGTGTATAAAAAAATATCACTGACTTTTTTCTGTGCACACACCCAATAATGCCAGGACACATTATTCTTTTGGGTATCAGTAAAAAATGCAGCTAACAAGTAATTATATTCCAAAAGTAGAGCATAAACTATATCATGGAACATTCAGACACTTATATCTTCTAGGAGTCTGGTGGCCCCCACTCCCCAGACTGTTTAAATGGATAGAGGGGGGGCCCTTAATCATGTTTGACTGTGTGGGGCCCCACAAAAGCTGTTGCTTGTTATGAAAAAAATTGGAGAAAATATGTATTCATTTTCTGATTACACACTTTAACCTGATCAGGGATGTGATATGACTGTTAGGATAATAGTCTCTGCTCTCAACCGCACTAATTCTAAAACCAACACTGCTCAGATGTATATGTACAGAAAGCTGATGTAGGTTATAACGGGGGCTGGGGATTGTGTGACTATTACTTCTTTAATATTCATCACAATCAAACCTTAGACGTGCACAGGATGTCATTATAGCTTGTGTTTGGGCGGAGGACAGTGTGGTCATTGTGGTATACAAATAAGGTTGTTATAGCTCATATAGCTCATATAGGGGCAGTATACTGTCTATGAATGACAAAATGCAATACATTACTATAATCATTATTTTTTTCACTTTCCTCACAATCACACATCAGACACACATATAAGTGGTTGCTTTTGAGTGTTAGGGTTGAGGAATGAGGATATATTCTATGTATATGTATGTCACCAGTCAGTTGAAATACATGAATAAACTCACTAAACTAGGTATAAATCCCTATGTCACAAGATGGGTTGCCAACTGGCTCACTGACAGAACACACACTGTGAAAGTAGCAGACTCCAAATCCAACTTCAGACCAGAGACAAGTGGAGTACCACAGGGTTTAGTCCTGAGTCCTCTCCTATTTGGTATCTACTTCTCTGAAGTACAGGCTAACACAGAAGGCCTTTGGCTAACGAAGTTCACAGATGACTGCAAACTAGGAGCCATAATCGAAACTCCTAACGATGTGGACATCCTACAAAAGGGCCTCACTGAGACAGATGCCTGGTGTCAAAGCCATGGTCTCAAGCTCAATGCCAAAAAGTGCATTGTCATCCCCTTTGGTAAAAACTCTGTACCCATGAACTACAACATAGGCGGTAGTATACTTAACACGGACAGTGTAATAAGAGACCTTGGGACACAGGTGGACTGTAGTCTCTCCTTTGATAATCACATCACCACAGTAGTCAGGAAATCCTTCTACATGGCACACCTCATCACAAAAGGTTTCTCATTCAGAAAAAAAGAGGTCATTGTTCCCCTCTACTCATCACTCATTAGACCCATTATAGAGTACAATGCCCCTTTTGGTATGTACCTCACAAGACATCTACAACAACTGGAAAGGCCGCAGAAATACCTCACAAAGAGGATTACCGGCCTCAAACAGATGCCCTGCGCAGACCGTCTCAAAAAACTCCAGGTTTACTCCATTGCATATCGCCTACTCAGAGCTATATCAAACCCAGAGCTGTTGGACATGCTCCATTTAAAGAAATCCCAATCCCTCCTAGCTACACGCTCTAGGGACCTAAACCTTGTCACCACAATAAACAGAACATGCCGGAGGGATAGAGTCCTGTCCCAGAGACTTCCCATACTCTGGAATAAACTACCTATCTATATCAAACAAAGCTCCTCATTAGCACTCTTCAAGAAAAATCTTGATGATTGGATGGGAAATAGGAACTTCACCCCGGGGATCACCTCTGTGGCTTGGCTCGACAGTGGCACAGGAAAATAATTTTCTTGGGTGGCAAAAGCCAGGGTACCTTTTTGGCTGGGCTTGTATAGGCCCCAGGGCTGATAGCCTAGTACCTACCTATGAACCTATGAACCTATTCCAAAGACAACCGCAAGGCATTCTATAACTATCTCAAGAATCTAAATGGCAATGCTCAGATCTGCTCTGAGCTACAACAGAATGGCATTAAATATACTGATCCCAAGGATATTGCCAATATCCTGGCAGACTGAGTCAGTGCCAACTTTACCCCCCTCTCACCCCCTAAATGGCCCATCTAAATACCAGAAGATTGCCAAATTCCAGTAATAATGTCCAAACAGGTAAAAAATGCACTCTCCGAAGCTAAGAATACAGCATCCATGGGACCAGATGACATCACAGGCTGTGTACTACATGAACTACAAAATGAACTGGCACCTCACCTAAGTGTCATGTTTAATCATATCCTCACCTCAGGCTTCATGCCCACTGAGTGATGCACAGCTACAGTTATCCCACTCCACAAGGGGGGATCCACCTTGGATCTCGGGAACTACTGCCCCATCAGTCTGATGAGCCTGATCTACAAGGCCATGGAGCATATTATTATGGAGCTTATAAACAAAGACATTGGCAACCTTAAAACACTGAACCCCCACCCAGTTTGGGTTCGTGAAGGGCCGATCTTGTCTCTTGAACTTGATTGACTTCTTTGAATCAGTCTGCAGAGCCGTGGATGAGGTAAGGCAGTCCACACAGCCTATCTGGACCTCACCAAGGCCTTTGACACCACCCCCCACTCTGGAATCATAGATAAACTTTCTAAGCTGTGCATTAATCCCTACATCACTCGACGGGTTGCCAACTGGCTTACTGACAGAACCCACACTGTAAAAGTAGCTGACTCCAAATCCAGCTCCAGACAAGTGACAAGTGAAGTACCTCAGGGTTCAATCCTGGGACCTCTCTTGTTTGGCATCTACTTCTCTGAAGTACAGGCCAACACTAAGGGACTCTGGCTAAAAAAGTTTGCAGATGACTGCAAACTGGAAGCCATTATTGAATCCCCAAATTATGTTGATACTCTACAAAAGGGCCTTACAGAAACAGATGCTTGGTGCCAGAGCCATGGGCTCAAGCTCAGTGCCAAGAAATGTATAGTTATCCCCTTTGGGAAAAAACATGTACCCATGAATTACCACATATGTGGCATTACACTAAACACCGAAAGTGTGATAAGAGACTTAGGGACACAGGTGGACAGTGGTCTCACCTTCAATAACCACATCGCCACAACAGTCAGGAAATCCTTCTGTGTGGCACACCTCATCACTAAGGGCTTTTCATCCAGAAAAAAGGAGGTCATTGTCCCACTGTACTCATCCCTCATTAGACCCATTATAGAATACAACACCCCATTTGTTATGTACCTCTCAAGACATCTGCAACAACTGGAAAGGCTGCAGAAATACCTCATTAAAAGAATCGCAGGCCTAAAGCAGATGCCCTATGCTGACCGCCTTACAAAACTCCAGCTGTACTCTGTCGCATATTGTCTACTCTGAGGCGATCTCTGCTTAACATACAAGGCCATGTCAAACCCAGAGCTGTTGGATATGCTACACTTAAAGAAATCCCAATCTCTCAGAGCAACACGCTCCAGGGATCTAAACCTTGTCATCACAATAAACAAAACATGCTGGAGGGATAGGTTCCTGACCTAGAGTCTCCCCAGACACTGGAATAGACTGCCCATACATGTCAAGCAGAGCACCTCTTTGGCCCTCTTCAAAAGAAAACTTGATGATTGGATAGGAGAAAGGAAATTCACCCCAGGGATCACATCAGACGCCCTGCTAGACAGGGGTCCAGGGAAGTAAATAGTGTGGGAAGAAATAGCCAGGGAATTGTTATGGCTAGGCTTCTATAGACCCTAGGGCAGATAGCCTAGTACCAATCTATGAACTTATGACTGTGGCAATTTGAAGCTTTGCTTTTATCCCATTCTAACACCAGAGGGATTCATAGGCAGTGACTGTCTTTATTTTTTTTTTGTTGGGGGGATAGGGAGGCAGGCAGTATTCCAAGATAGGACCTGTGTATTCCCACAGCAACTGCCTTGTTAGTTTATTGTTACCTACTATTTTGTCAGCTTTGAACACTATGCTTGGGGACAACTTATGTCTTCCTTGAAGGAAAAAAACAAATAAGGATGAAATTGTTTTTCTTACTCATGATTTTTGTTTTATCCACAAATGGATTAAAAGGCTGGGAAAGTGCTCTAAAATGCATCCTAGAGCATCTATAACCCAATGGCTTCTTGGACCCTGGCATAGCTGAGTTATTTCCTAAATGATTATTACTGTGCTGTTCTGTGTTGAAAGGATGCAATGAAAACTGAAGCTAAACAGCAACAGTGAATTTCTTTCCTTAATCAAATTTCTGTTGAAGCCATCGTTGGATGAAAAGGTTGGGTAAAAAAAACTTTAAAATGCAATTCAGAGCATATAGAAAGTTATGTCTTATTGAAAAAGCTGAAGAATAAGGAAACTGTGAGAAAAGGAAAAAAAAGGTAATGTGCATGGCATGGGGAACCTAAGATGCGGGGAAAAAGAGGTAGGACTACAGGGTGTGTGTGCGTGTGTGTGTGTGTGTGTGTGTGTGTGTGTGTGTGTGTGTGTGTGTGTGTGTGTGTGTGTGTGTATGAGGCAGGGGGCTGAAACTTTAGTCCTAGGGTACCATTTCAGAGTTGCTGTAATGTATCATTGTTGCATCTAAATGCCAGTAACTATAAATGTCCCTTTGTAAGAGGGGCCAACATAATGTGGTAAATAGTCTTGGTGTAAGTAATATAAGAGTATTGTAGCTACAGGTCAGACTGTACCTACTACACCTAAAAGTTTGCAGTATGAACAAAAAAGGCTGCTTAGGAAGGGTAGCAGTGACATACTTATTATACTTAGTATATATAGGTAGACATACTTAGTATATATACTTAGAGATACTTAATAAACTTAGTATATATACATAGACATACTTAGTATATATACTTAGAGATACTTATTATACTTAGTATATATACACTTAGACGTACATAGTATATATACTTAGACATACGTACTATATTTAGTGACATAAAGATACTTAGAATGGAAGTGCTTAGACGGCCCCCAAATTGATATTTGCTGGGGGTCCCAGAGTGCTAACACCAGCCCTGGGGATGGGCTTTGTTTTATGAAGATGTGAAGTTTATTGCATAGGTGAGGTAGCCTTTGAGATATGAATCTGTCTCTCCAGCAAGTTCTGTTAGAATAACAAATAAGATTCAGTGCCATGGAACACATAACCCTCACATAAATTTTCTTGTGAATATGTAACATTTTCATCAGGGCTGGATCAGATAATGCTTTGTAGGTCTTGCATAAGTCACTTTTCAATAAACATTATGAGATGGAGTACATGGATAAGGCCTTTAGTCAGTCTGCCATAAGACATGTGTTTTACGTTTTGAATTTTTTTAGTGAGAAACCTCTGGGGCCACTCCAGTTGTTGTAAGTTCTTGGTTAGGTGTATGCACAAGGGGGCATTTAGGTAACTGGCTATCTGTGTTCCTAGGTCCCTCACCACTGGGTCTACTTTTAGGAGTTTTCTATCAACATTATAATTTGCAGGGATATCAGATTTACCAAACGGAGTGATTACTCATTTTTTCAGCATTTAGTCTCAGACCATGGTTTTGGCATTAGTTGTTTATCATTTTTAGGTCTGTTTGTAGGATGTCAACATCATTTGGGGATTCAATGATTGTTCCCTGCTTACAGTAATGAGCCAATGGCCCCAAACATTGGCCTTCACTTCAGGGAAGTAAACACCAAACAGGAGGGGTCCTAACACTGAGCCCTGTAAAACACTGCTAACAACAGGTTTCTTATCCGAAATGTGATTCGCCTATCTGGGTAACAATTATCATGTAAGTGAGCCAGTTTGCTATCTACCTGACAATGTAGGTGTTTAAGCCTAATTCAGTAAGTTTATCTATGATCCTTAAGTGGAGGGACTGTGTCTAAAGCTTTGGCCAGGTGTAGATAAGCAGTATGTAGTGTTTTCTCTCTATTTACTCCTCTCACCACCCCACCCCAATCTCCACCCACAGCACAACTTCTCAGACTCTCAAATCCACATACATCAAAAACCTGTCTGTTCTATCTTTGAACATTCAAAATATCATGAATAAAATCTCCCTTTTTCATGCCTGGATCTCCCTACATGCCCCAGATATTCTCACCTTCTCTTAAACCTGGCTTAAGCCTCACATATCTGACTGAGTTTCTTCCCCCATGCTATAACATCTTCCGGCAAGATACACTAGAGAAAAATAGGTGACGGTGTTGCTATTCTCTGTTCTAATCAGCTCTCCCTCTACCCTCTATCAAGCTCTCCTTCAAATTTCTATCCTGCTGAAATACTCATTGTCAACTGTAAACTGAACAATCATAAGAAACTAGCCATTACTTCTATTTACATCCCCCCAGGTAACAACATCCCTATTCTGGAGCTTCTTTTCTCCTGGATCTCTCAGACTATCTCCTATGAAACAGTAATCTTGAGTGACGTTAGCATTGACTAGAATGCCCTTGACACCAATTCCCCAACACCTCTATTAACCTCTATGGCTTCTCATAGCTAATCACCACCCCTACTCATCTAAATAAAAACTCCAACTCTGGCTGCACTATATAGTGGATCCTCACCTCCAATCCTAGCCTCTGCTACAGCCCCTCCACCATATTTGATACCCTAAGTGACCACCATCCCACCTTCATACTCTTCCCAACTACACAAACTCCAGCAATAGAAGGACTGCTGTAAACACTCTAATTTTAACTCAGATGCCTTCAACCGCTTGCTCTCTTCAACTAATTGGTCCTTCCTCTATAACCTTCCCCTGGAGGATGCAGTCATGATATTTAACAATATCTTTCTAGACACACTTAACTCCCTGGTCCCATCAGGAAAATAAGAATCAAAAGTCATTTTTCTCCCTGGTTAAAAAAAGCTACTCCAACCCTTAGGAACAAGGGAGATTGTGTGTGGAAAAAAATGGAAAAAATCCAAATCTTCTACTGATCTTCAAACCTATAGAGAGCTCCGTAATCTAACCAAAAAAAAGGTCACCCTCAACAAGCAAAACTTTTTTTCAAAAAACACTAAGCAATCCCCACTCCAATCCCCCAAAATTCTGGCAATCTGTTAATAAGCTGTTATATCCTGGAAGCCCTTCATCACCCAATCCATGCCCTAAAAGCTTTTTCACAGATACTACTACCTTTCTAAATTCCTTATTCACTAACTCTATCCATAATCTAACCAAAATGACACTATTACCTACCCCACTTCCCCTCCATCTACTCAAACAACCTCTTTATCTTTTAAACCACTCTACAACCTATATTAAACCACTACTTAACAGACTTAAAACATGTTCTCCATCAGTCAGCAGCCGTCCTCCTCAATACCTAAAAATTGCTGCCAATTCTATTGCTTACCCATCTCCATATTAGTAAATAGATCCATCAAGGAAAACATTGCACCTGACATCTGGAGAAATGTTATGTCTTACCCTTACACAAAGGTGGTATCTCTACTGACCCCTCAAATTTCAGGCCTTTTGCTATTCTATCTCCCCTGTCAAAATTTCTGGAAAAATGCATTCAAAAATAACTCCTTGATCACCTTCTGCTTGAAAATCACATCACCCATACACAGCATATTTTTTTGTTCAAAACACAGTACAGCTACTGCTCTGACATCCTTCACAAACTCTATCACAAACTCTTGTGACAACAATAAGTTAGTCTCCTGTCTGTTTCTGGACCTTGCCAAAGCCTTTAACACTGTTTCCCACAAACTACTTCTATCCAAGCTAACTACCTTTAATGTCTAAAACTCTGCACTTTCTTGGTTCTCCAGCTACCTCCCAATAGATTCTAAGTAGTTAAATGGCAATCTAACTTTACTACCTTCTTACTGTACAAACAGGGGTACCCCAAGGCTCCATCCTTGAACTCCTATTATTTAATATCTTTATTAATGACCTCCACTCTTCCTCTCCACTTTCTTTAGTTATACAATATGCTGATGATTCCACAATCATCTACTCCTCCGACAATATCTCCCATCTTCACACCCTCACCCAAGAGTCTCTGCACTCAATCGAAAAATGGCTAACTTCCAACCAACTTCAACTTAAGAAAACTAAATATCTGCTATTCCTCCCTAAATCTCTCCAACATCATAAAGTTACCTTTACTGTTTCCTCCCTAAACAATAGTATCATCTATATTGAACATCACACATAACTTCTAGGAGTTATTATCGATGACCATCTAAAGTTCGATCACCACATTCAGTAGTGCATTAAAAAGACTCATAAAAAGTTAGGCCTGCTATACAGGCATAAAAAAAATCCTCACAAATGCTTCTAGGCTCTCCCTCACACAAACTTTCCTACTCCTAACCCTACTCTGTGCAGTCTCTATTCTTACACACTCCCAATCCAACCTTCTGTCTAAATTAGAACTCACCTATAATAAAATTGCAAGATTAGCCTCCAACCACTCCTACCACTCTCACCACTACCTAGCCTTGAAAAACCTGCAGTGGCTTGAATTTCATCATCAAATCCTACTACCCCAGCTTCTCATGACTCCTTCTGTCTTACATGAACCCTCCTCCTGCCCCTCTCTCTTCCTTCATCCATCCCTACACTCGTAACCGTGCCCTCCATAGCTCTCAACAGCATCTTCTGCAAGTTTATTTACCCAACCAAAATACTGGCAATCTCCTCTACAGCTCTTTAATTGCAAAAGCCTGGAACAAAGTACCTCTTAGTGTTAAGACTGATCACAAACCCTAACTCTTTTAAAACAGCTCTAAAGTATACCATTCGTAAATCACAGTCATGCTTATACAATCACCCAACTTAATCTTATCTTCCCCTAGTGTTTCCCCTGAGGTTATGAACATAATTAAAAATGTCTTATGGTTATCTTTCACCTGGGAGGCTATCTTTGCCTTGTAGTTTACTTTGACAGATTTGACAATTTCTCTAATTTGTTTGTTTAGTCTGGTGGGTGTCTTCCTGCACTGTTTTGCTGTTCTTTCTGCTCTAATACTCCTGCAGCAACTTTATCTGCTCTCTCTCTTACAAATCTACTAATAATCAGTTTTTCTCACAGCCTACAGCATTGTAGATGTCGATAGTGATCTGTGCCTTGAGATTATCTCCTGTATATAGTGTACATTTATAATTTATTTGTTCACTTTATTTTTGCATGTGTGTGACCATTTTTGTAGTTTTTCTTCTTAGCACTATATGTAATTTTTGAACTCTAATATGTTTTAAGTCACTCTACATGTTCTAACATGTTTTTTTTCTCTATTTTGTCATATGGGTTAACTCTAAATGCTTTTGTTTACTCTTTTTATTATTTTTGGTATGTCTACTATTTGGAGCTTTTCTCCTCGGGCCTCCACTGAAAAAGGGCTGCTGCCCAGTCAGACTAACCCAGTTAACAAATGTCAAATAAATAAAATAGATTTTACCCTCATCCATAGCCCTGGTGACTTTCTCAAAGAAGTCCACCAGATTGAACAGGCAAGACCTTGGTGTGACAAAGCCAAATTGGATCTGGTGTAATGTTTGGAGATTTCCTATATCGCTATTGATCAGTTCCATGATAATTTTTTCCATGACCTTGCAGATAAGACTGTTCAACCTTATGGGTCTGTAGTTACCTGGGTCAGTTGATGGGCCCCTTCTGCAGAGGGACAAATGTTGCATTTCTCCATTCCTCTGGGACAAAGCCCGTCAAGAGGCTGTGGTTAAAGAGAATTTAATGGCCATGACAGATCCTGTTTTAAGCTATTTAAGATGCATCCTGAAAGGTTTTGGGGACCAATGAGGGCTGTATTTTTGACCTTAGTGAATGCCGTAAGGATCTGTTCCCCCATAATGAACAGTAGGGGATGTTTGTGCATATTTCTTTGGGTGTGGTAAGGGTTGATGAGAGCAAAAGTTTGAAATGAACTTGTCAGCCAGCAGGTTTGCTATAATTTCAGGCTGGGTGTACATGTTGCCAGTCATAATTAACTTGGCACATAGCTGAGTGTTTCCCCTGAGGTTATGAACATAATTAAAAATGTCTTATGGTTATCTTTCACCTGGGAGGCTATCTTTGCCTTGTAGTTTACTTTGACAGATTTGACAATTTCTCTAATTTGTTTGTTTAGTCTGGTGGGTGTCTTCCTGCACTGTTTTGCTGTTCTTTCTTGGCTTTGGAAATGGAAAGGACTTTTTTCCTTTTGTTGAATACCCTATTTTATTTTATTTTATTTATTTTATTTTACATTTATTGACCGGGATAGTCCAACTGGATGCATGTCCATTTTCAGCGGAGGCCCGGGGAGAAAAGCTCCAAGGGTAAGCAGATACAGCATTAAGCATTACATAATACCAGCATTACATATTACAAACAGACTATTTACAGAGATTACATAAGTAAGCAAGTTAAACAAGTTCCACAGGTTACAATTAGTCCTGAGCACAAGTCAGGATTAAATTAAATTACACAGTAAACTGGTTAACAGATTTTTACACATTCGAGTTAGCCAGGCTTGATACATTGACATAGCCAGTTAAGTGACAAATGTTGTTTGAGTCTAGTTTTAAATTGACCTAAGGTGGAAAGTAAGGTAATATCAGCTGGAAGAGAGTTCCAGGATCTACTTACAGAGTTTGCAAAGAGAGAATCACTGGCTGTGTTATTAATTTTGCTAGTCTGAATTAGTAGTTTGTTAGAGGATCGAAGCGGTGTAGGATTGTTATAGGGGATGATAATATTTTTAAGTGCAGGAGTATTGTCCGGATTATAGAGGATTTTATAGGCCATAATCAGTTGGTTATACTGGATTAGGCTAGGTAGTTCAAGCCACCCAAGCTGATTTAGATTGATGCAATGATGTGCCCTAAAAGGCAGCCCAGTGGCAAACCTGGCAATGTGGTTGTAGCAAATTGAGAGTTTGTTAAGGACAGTCTTGTTTAAATTCGAGAGTAGAGGGAATGCATACAGAAGGGTTGAAAGAAGGTGAGAGCGAGCTATGGCAATTTTAGCTGGAGGGGTTAAGAAGGCTTTTATTATGTAAAGTGACCCTAGTTTTTTATTGATGGTTTTGATAGTTTGGTTAACATGTAGGTCAAATTTGAGATTATTGTCTATGATGACACCTAATAGTTTTGTAGATGGGTCAGGGGAGATTATTGTGCCATCATTTGATTTTATGGTAAAGGTGAAAGCGGTAGACCTACGTGTTGGTGAAAATAACAGCATTTTAGTTTTTTTGGGATTTAGGATCAGACGATGTTCAGAAAGCCAGTTTTCTATTGTATTAAAGGTGGTCTGGGTAGCTGACCATAACTCTACTGAAGATGTGGCTGAGCAAATCAGAGTAGAGTCATCAGCATATTGGATACAGCTGACTTTTGGGATGACAGTATAAAAGTCGTTAATGAAGATGGAGAACAGCAAGGGCCCTAGTATAGAGCCTTGTGGTACTCCGAGGGTGTTAGGTAGAAGGTTAGAGAGTTTGTTCTGACAGAGGACAGCCTGTTGTCGACCATTCAGGTAGGATTGAAACCATTGGTGGGCTCCAGTATCTAGACAGAATGTTTGCAGGGTGTGGATTAAAAGTTGGTGATCAACCATATCGAATGCCTTGAAAAGATCCAAAAAGAGGGCTGAGGATATATAATTATTGTTGCGATTATGGTTTATGGTGTTAGTAAAGGATAGGAGGGCTGAAGTAGTGCTGTGATGAGGACGGAAGCCATGTTGAGTGTCTGCCATAAGGCGATTTTGGATTAGGTGGTGCATGAGTTGTCTATGAATACATTTTTCCATAATCTTTGCAAGTGGAGAGAGTATAGCTATTGGCCTATAATTGGAGAATTCAGTAGAGCTGCCTCCTTTGTGAAGTGGGATTACATAGGATATTTTCCAGATGGTGGGAATTTTAGCTTCTACTATGGTTCGATTGATTAGTATTGAGACGGGGTAAGCAATAGCATCAGCTGATTTTTGTAGGTACTCGGCAGGGAGTTGATCAGCAGAAAGTGTAGTGGGTTTTAATTTTATGATCAAGGTATGGATAAGTGAAGTGGCGAATGGCTGGAAGCTGAACGCAAGTAGGTTTCTAGGGGTGCTACTTTCAGGACCAGGGGAGCTAGGAGGTAGTTGGCTAGCTAGGGCTTGAATTGTCTCAGTAAAGAATTGGTAAAAACTATCAGAAACATCTTCAGGGGTTTTATCAATAGTAGCAGCAGGGATTGGGGTTGAAGTTTGTTCAGGATGTAGTAGATTATTTAAACCTGCCCAAAACTTCTGAGGGTTATTTTGATTTACTGTGTGTAAATTACAGTAGTATTGTTTTTTGTCTTGTAAAATAGATTTTTTGGTTTCGTTCCTGGATTGCCTGTATTTAATGTGATCTTGAGGGTCTTTAGAAGAATGCCATAAAGCCCCTGCTTTGTTTTTAAGGGTAATTTTGAGTTTAGACTCTTTAGAAAGCCATGTCACAGTATTTGCCTTTGTTCTGTTTGAAAGAACAGGTGCATGCAAATCACGGATCTCAAGGAATTTGTTGTTAAAGTATGTTACTGCTTCCTCTAAGGGGAGGGGTTTTAGAATAGACCAATTACATGAGTTTAGTTCTTGTTGGAATTTGGCAGGGTCAAAGTTTTTATTGTTTCTAACCTTTCTGAGTAAGGGTTGTTGGGAATTAATGGTTTTGTGCTTAATTACATATGTGAGAAGGTGATCGCTTAGGCCATTAAGGAGTGTACCAGAGGTGTACAGTTGGGGATGACTGTTTATGAGTACCCAGTCAAGTATACTTTCTTTTTGGTTGGGTTTACCTATCCTGGTAGGGGTGGATATGATTTGTGTAAATGCATGCAGGTTAATATGGGTGGTTGGGGATTCTAAGGAACAGGTGCCCCAGTCTATGTTAAAGTCTCCAAGTAGTAGGGTTTCTTGGGGGTAGTGACATGATAACCAGTGCAGGATATCTTCAAATGTAGATATATTGTTACCTGGGGGAATGTACATACAGATGATATTAATGCATTTATTTTTATTAAGTTGCAATTTGGTGGCAAGATTTATGCTATTTATACTAGAGGTCCACCGGGGTGGTTCATTTTTACCAGTAATCATAGATTTGACAAAGACAGGTACTGCCTCCTCTACACAGCTATGAATGTGGTTGTACAGTGCTTTCCAGAGGAATGGATAACTGCAACAGTTGTCCCTCTGCAGAAGGGGAGGCATCAACTGACCCAGGCAACTACAGACCCATAAGGTTGAACAGTCTTATCTGCAAGGTCATGGAGAGAATTGTCATAGAACTGATCAATAATGACATAGAAAATCTCCAAACATCATACCAGATCCAGTTTGGCTTTGTCGCACCAAGGTCTTGCCTGTTCAATCTGGTGGACTTCTTCGAGAAAGTCACCAGGGTCATGGATGAGGGTAAAATCTATTTTATTTATTTGACATTTGTTATCTGGGTTAGTCTAATTGGGCAGCAGCCCTTTTTCAGTGGAGGCCCAAGGAGAAAAGCTCTAAATAGTAGACATACCAAAAATAATAAAAATATAGAGTAAACAAAAGCATTTAGAGCTAACAAATATAACAAAATAGAGAAAAAAAAACATGCTAGGACATGTAGAGTAGGCTTCAGTGTCATCCAGGTTCAGCAGAGCTTGGATATTTAATAAGCTGTCACTTAGTCTGAGATAATTGGCCTAGGCAGAGTTCTTAACAGGTTTGGAGTTTGATGGGGGTTCTAGCTAAGTTTTAATACTAAAGTATATCATTTTGTTGTCAGATTTTACCAGGCAGAAGTAAATGCATGGGAGGGAGCAGCATCTACCCATGTTCATGAGTACCAGGTCTAGGATATTTGTAACTCTATTTCGGGAGCTAACTAGTTGTTCTAGGGTGTTTGCATTGAGTAAGTGAATTATGAGTCATATACATCTCCCAGTTTATGGAGGGGTAGTTGAAGTCAAATAAGTATAAGTAGGATGAATGTTAAGAGTTTTCAGTAGGTTTAGGTCAGATGTGTGGTTTTCCAAACTCATGTTAGGTGATTCTGTAGCTAGCAAGGATTTGATACGCGCTCCCACCTATGGTTAGATGAGCATGGAGCAGCTCAAGAGAGCCATGTTGTTGGACCAGTCTAGGTAGTATTTGTCCTTTATGAAAACTGAGACTCCTCCTTCCTTTGTTTTATCCTGAGCTGAGGGGAACTGAAATGTATGAAAGGTACTGTTGCCTTTGATAGCTGGGGAGCTCTCCATGGTTCTGAACCTTGTTTCCATGACTGTGCATATGTCTGAATTCTCCAGGGTGAGGAATGTTTCCAGGGACTACAGTTTTTTATTTAAACTCATACTGTTGAGTAGCAGTACCTTTAGGTGGTTGTGAGTGATTGTTGTTATGTTGGAGGGTTTAACAACTTAGCAGCCTAAAAAAAGGGGACAGATAAAGTCTTTGCCAGTAACAAGAAGCTAACTGGTGACAAGTGCAAACCATCTCTGACAAAGCAGCGTAGTTTGTTGATCATGTCTCCCCAGGCTGACAGTTATTGCATCCCCTTGTTGTAACACCAGAAACAAAGCCAATTTTTGATGTCAATCTTTTTTGCTGGAACTGTAGCATCATCATTGGTGAGGGTAGGATGCTACTCAAGGGCAGATTCATACCCACCTAGGAGACACACTCAAAGAGCTCTATCATTATCTCTTCATATAGGCCAGTGAGCTATATCTTAGGTTGTTTATGCCCACATGGATTATGACTCTGTCATAGTGGAACTTGTGGTTGAAAGACCTAAGTGCATGTGTGATCTGGCAGATCCTGGCTCTAGACAGATAGCTCAGTATGATCATCTCCTTGTTTAGCCTGGTAAGGGGAACATCATTATCTCTTACAATGGAATCCCCAATAAATAAAATGTTTGACTGTGTGGTGTGTTGCCCTATGGTCTTGGAAGTGGGGCTACTATGATTTTCAGAGTTATGTTGCAGGAGGCACAGTCTTTTTTGAGTGTGAGCAGAGCCATTGAGAGATGTTTTTAGGAGGTCTTGGAGGTTTGGGTAGATAATATGTGAGTACCTTTGCATATATGGGTCTATGTGTTTGTTCCTTAGTGTTAGTAGTGAGTGTTTTAGGTGAAACACTGTCAACCTGGTTTACATGTTTCGTGTGTGCATGTGAGAGCTTTGCCTCCAATGACATTATGTATCTACATCTCTCACAGACTGTGTTTGTCTGTTCTAAAAGTAAGTGGTTGTCAGTGAACCCGAGACAGTTACTATACTGTCTCAGGATGCCCATATCCATCAGGCCACAAACAGAAATGGCAGGGAAAAACCTATCCATAATACTAGATCCTTAGTAGATGGGAAGGAGTAAAGTAGACTCACTTAAAGGTCTAAGTGGGAGTGTTTAGTGGTATACTATAGGATGACTTGCGGTGGTATTGCCCTATGCACACACTGTCAGCTCTTTGAGCAGCTATCAACTGTGGGCAACTATGGAGAGCATTTCCTAGAGAGGACTTTAAACTGGAGAGGTTTGTGCATATACAAGGCATGGGTAACCAGAAGGATGAAAGACTTTTACACAGGCAAGCCTTCAGGCCAGTCAGATAAACACACAATAAGCCTTCCACCAACAGTTCCCAACTTGGATGGGTTGAATTAGCTCTCTGTTCTCGCCAGAGTACAGAATATAACTCTCTAAATGTAAAATGAACTGGTTTTGAGCTCAAGTGCAGTAACAAATACTTTATAACAAAAGGCAGAACTCCTGCAGTATCAGGAATTCTTGGAAATAAGTTCACAAACCCTAAATGTTCCCAAATACAGACAATCTGCATAGCAAAACTTTTAAAAACACAGGAAAACCTTTACAAAACATAGAAATATTTTGGCAAACTCAGAGAAAAGATTTGCAGTATCAGAGGAAGTTAGGAAATATTAGGATACTATTAAAACATCCTAAAAGCAGTACAGTAACAAACAGATGGTTTTTCTTTAACAACTGCAGGCTGAAAAACAGTGATAATTTCAAACAAATCAATAAATGCAGTAGATAACTCTCCTCTCATTATACTGTCTAGAGAACACACCTATACAAAATGAAAATGCAGTTAGGGACCTAGGTACTAGAGTTTATAGCACCCTCTCTTTTGACCATCATGTAACATCAAGATTTAAAGAGGTAATCCTTCCCTTATACTCAGCACTGATCAGAACAATTGTCAAGTACAATTCTCCCCTTGGGATATCTCACTACACATAACAAATAATTACAAAGACCCCAAAGGTTCCAAATTAAATGAGATTGAAAGGTCTAAGGTCCATGAACTACCAAGAGAGGCAATGAGCTCTAGCCCTTTATTCAGTCTATTATAGATTTAAAGGCAAGATCAGTGTCTCACTTACCACTGTATTAGACACTGTATTAATCAGGAACTTCTATTTCTCTGACAGTCGAGTATCTCCAGCAACATTAGATCCAGAAAAATAAATATTCACCAACAGATAAATACAATGAATTGGGGAGACATGTTTATAACCCAGCACTCCCAAACCTCTGGAATAAACTTCCACTACACGATAAGTATCTCATCTCAGTATCTTCCTTTAAAGATAAACTAGACGACTAGAAGGGTGCCCACAAATTTTCTCCAGGTCAGACGTTTATGGCTCTACTTGAGAAAGGAGGTGCTACCTGAGGGAAAGTACTGGCACGGTGAGAATCATATGAGACTCATTGGCCTTGAAATACCTGTGAATGGGTACATATATCGTCCAACCTAATTTATCAAAGACCTAATTATCAAACCCTAATTACTGAACTACCTTTTCACCGAATGACTTAAACATTGAACTGGAAATCATTGAAAAGTTTTACTTGGCCATCCTGAGGAAAAAACATTATGTGACTGGCATGCTGACTGACCATGATTTACTCATTACCTCATTGTAGTGCAATCTTGGTGTTGGTGTATTTAATTTGCAAGGTATTGGGGGGTGCAGGGGTTGCATCCCCCCTGTAAAAACATAAAAAAGTTTACCTTTCGTGGTATTGGCCAACTAAAACATTTTGATGATTTCCAATTTGGTGAATAGGTAATAAGGCAATTAGGGTTCTACAATTACATGTTCAATAAATTAAGCGTTCAACAATATGATATTGACAACCTGTGAATCCATTAATCTGTGAATCCTACCAGTTGCTGTGATGAAGTGATATAACTGGAGGAGTTCAGATCTACTGAGTAAATGCTAAAGATAGTATTGCTTTTATTTTTTTTTTTCTGCTCAAGGTTTTATGCTTCAGTGCTTTTACAGTGTTGATATTCCAGTTTTCCTCCTACAGTTTTATATTCTGCTAATCAGTTACATGTTTAAAGTTCCACCACCCTGTGCCCCTGTTCTTTGTGTCAGCCCAACCTCCCAGTGGCACATTAAACTAAATTTTATGAAATAGCTCCAATATTGGCTTTGTTTGATTGGCTCCCTCTAGCTAGCCTGCTTCTTTCTTGAATTATTCCCTTAAATTAATTCCCAACCTTCCCATCCTTTTCCTGCTGTGGTTGTATAAGGCCGTGTCCCTGGCCTCCAGTCTTTATGGTAATCTGATTTCCAAAGTCCTTCCCTACCCTCTTCATTGTTAACGTCTGTTGTATAACTTATTTATGTACTCTTCCAAATTATAGTTTCCATAGATCCATCATACTAATTGCCCATCCAGCAAACCAGTATTGTTCTTAACTCTTTCACAGCTAGCCTGAGTGGAAATTTCATACCTGCTGACACCTGCAGAGTTTGTGCCTTGACAGGCTTCAGCTGAACAAAAATTCTGAGCATGCATTTTTTCATCTTACCAGTAAAGAAATGCATTTATCTCAAAAACTACAAAAGTTACATAAACAGTTAAAATGTGAATGTTATTCAGCACACACCTCTTCACAACTGTGATTTTAATATGTCAACCAGACATATTAATAATTTTATATTGAAAAAATAATTCAGTAATATGTAAAATTAATTGTTTTAATTATGCAAACAAGTATTAATATCTCTCTAACCATAGTAGCTACACCTCAACTATCACTGTGACTTTTGTTTGTGCAGAGGTCTTCAGTTTGCTGCAAAGTAGTTTTGTAGATGGACTTCATTTCAGTGATATTTGCATAATTATAATTTGCATACATGTTTGCATATTTAATGGACAGATATTTGTAAATATATGCAAAGCAGTGAGATCTGGGCACCAGCTTTCAGCGCAAAGTTTTTCAGCTTTGTATATGCTTTCATATGATACCATCTAGTACCATCCATAAGTCTTCTGGTTCACGTTGTTAATATAATTATTAATGTATGACATATATTCATAATATTTCTAGAAAATAACAGATTTTCTCTGGTGAAGAGTACATCACTTGCCTGAGGAGCCAAGCCTATCCTTTAGGGTGACTGGGCATATGAAATATTGTTTATCAATGCATCCAGAGAGAGAGAATTCCTTAGATATTTACAGAAACAAAATAGCTATGCAAATATGCATATTACATTACTAAATTAAGTTTAAATTTCTGCAGACAGTAGCAGGCAGAGTACAGGTATCATTCACAATGTTTGCATTATTGTTTAAACTTTCATTTCATACCATGGAGTACCATATAACCATCCTCTGCTTTACATTATTAAAATAATTATTAATGTATGAAGTATATTCATAATATTTCTAGAAAATAATACAGATTTTCTCTGATACAGAGTACATCACTCATCTGAGGAGCCACTCAATGCCTCTTGTGTGATTGGGCATGTAAATTATTGTTTGACAACGCATCCAGACAGAATTCCTATGATATTTACAGGAACATGATATTCATGAAAGTATGCATATTGTATTACTAAACAAGTTTAAATATCTTAATATCAGTGGTTGGAAGACCACAGGTATCATCCACAACCTTTGCATAATTTTTTAGACATCCTTTTGACATCACGGAGTACCATATAAACAGCCTCTGATTCAAGTTAATATAATTATTAACTTATAATCTATATTTATATTATTTCTAGAAAATAGATTACTCTGCCCTCATATCACTGTATAACCCATTCTTGGTGTAACAATGTAGTTATGCCATAGCTATACAAACAGCAGCATGTTCCACCACATAAATTACCAAATATTATCTAACCATAGTATGACTGGTATTTACCATCTATTGGTACACTTATTAGAAATATCTAAGGGGACCAGAAAACATATACAGATGAAAAAGAAAAAACACTTTTTGTTTGTTTTTGATATATTTACTTGCATTATTGTCATCCCTTTTTTTCTTTACTGTATCTGTTGTACTATTGCACAGCTTTTAGCTACCTAAACAAATCTGAATTTGAAAACATAAATGATGCCAACAAAAATGCATCATTTGGAATGCCCAGGAAGCATACACATACATAACTAACATGCCCCAACCACTCCAATACTTCTGTGCATCTGCAGTAATTGAATGCAATGTATCATGTCTCAAATTGTACTGCACGTGCCTCAAGCAACTGTATATCAGACATTTATGCAGACTATTTTGCATCATTATTCTTAATGTCACTCTTTAAAAGGAGCATGCAACTCTAAACAACCCACTCCCAAAACACATACGTCTCAACCTTATAATACTGGATGCAAGACAAAAGCTATAAAATAATGCCATTCATAGGACCAAAACTGGGAACAGATATTGCCCTTATATAATTAAACCATTTCTAGAATGACAGGCATTGCATTAGTATGCTTTTCTTAAGACTATTAACCCTGAAACTCAAATGTCCATCATTATTTAGTAACTGAAATCCTCATTTTTTTTGTCCATTAAGAAACACAAACCTTAGAAGGAACCAACGAAAATGTGCAGTCAAACTCAGGGACAGTCTATAACATATCATATCTTTGAATATTTTAACACACACACACACACACACACACACACACACACACACACACACACACACACACACATGCACACGCACTGATTTGATCATTAATTACTTGTGTGACTGTACCTGCTCATCTCAGATAACTAAGATGAAATGAATAAATGAACAAATGCATCGATAACTGCCACACAGGAATGTATGTCCTCAACCCGTACCTCCCTAACTTATTGCTCTAGTATCCAGGACGAATCTGCAAAGTAATGTTGGTCAAAGAACCAATATCAGGAACAAACACATAGAAAAAAAATGCTGGAATACTAGTCTTGATGTTAATATGCTTTTTCTGAAAGCTGTCAAGTCTGTAATTCAGGTCTGCCATTATTTAGTGACTGCAATCTGCAATCCTTGGGTGGACTTTATGTTTAAGAACAAAATGTAAGGCCAGAAATCATGGGTATTTTGCTTAATTGTAGGCAGTTGAGTAAAATCTATGTTCCCTCCCCCGAACACACGCATACATTGTATACATAAACACAGACACACACACACACACACACACACACACACACACACACACACACACACACACACACACACACACACACACACACACAAAACATACACACGTTAATGCAAAAAAAAAACTTTCTTACATACTTGGCTGAAAGTTAGAAATAGTACAAATGAAAAATAACCACCAACAAAGATAAACACCATGACCCCCAACAAAGGTAACCACCATGAAAAACTTCTCCAAAGTTAACTTTGGACTCCTAAAAACAGAGGTGGATAACTTCACGGCACCCATGCAAATGGAGAATAGTTGCATGATCACCATATCATACACCAATGCACTGTACAAACACGTACACAAATGCATGGATCTCGCCATACCCAATAGAACTAAGACACTCTCCTCAAAAAAAAGGAAGCCAATCTGGTGGTCCTCTGCCATAAACAAACTCTACAACAGAAGGAGGAAACTGATGCGGAATAAGGTGAAGTCTCAAGACTGGAAAAACTCCCTTATCAGCCTCAGCAAAAGGTTGAGATCCCTCATCAAATCCTCTAAAGCTAGCTATGAAAACAGAATTGCAGCAGATAGTAAAGACAACTACAAGGCCTTCTATAGTTATATAAAGAATCTCCATGGCAATACCCAGATTTGCTCTGAGCTACTGCAATGGTTTCTCCTATACCGAGCCAACAGATATAGCAAATATACTGGCGAACAAATTCAGTGCTAACTTTACCCCTCTTTCCCCTTACAAAGGATCAATCACAATACCAGTAGATTGTCAGGCACCCAGTATTACTGCTGCACAGGTTAAAACAGCACTTTCCAAGGCCAAGAATATAGCTTCTGTGGGACCTGACAGTATCCCTGACTGTGTTCTACATGAACTACAGAGTGAACTGGCACCTCACCTGTGTGCCTGTTCAATGACAGCCTCACCTCAGGCTTTGTCCCTACCGAATGGCGCACTGCTACAGTCATCCCTCTCCACAAAGGAGGAGTGACTACAGACCCCAGGAACTATCACCCCATTAGCCTGATGAGTCTGATATATAAAGCTATGGAATGCATCATCATGGACCTAATAAACAAAGATATAGGGAATCTCCAAACTCTCGATCCTACACAGTTTGGTTTTGTGAAGGGTAGATCATGCCTGCTCAACTTGGTTGACTTCTCTGAGTCAGTCACCAGAGCTGTGGATGATGGTAAGGTGGTTTATACAGCCTACCTTGATCTGGCCAAGGCCTTTGATACCATTCCCCACCCAGGAATCATAGAAAAACTTACTAAGCTAGGCATCAACCCCTTATCACTAGGTGGGTTGCATATTGGCTCACAGATAGAACCCACGGTGTGAAAGTAGCTGACTCCAAGTCAGACGGCCAACCAGTTATGAGTGAGTCCCACAGAGTTCGGTCATGGGTCCTCTCCTGTTTGGTATCTACTTGTCTGAAGTCCAGGCCAACATGAAGGGACTCTGGCTGACAAAGTTTGCAGATGATTGCAAGTTGGGAGCTACTATTAACTCCCCAAATGATGCTGACATCTTACAGAAAGGCCTCAATGAAACCAACGACTGGTGTCAGAATCATGCCCTTAAGCTCAATGCCAAAAAATGTATCTTCATTCTCTTTGGGAAAAATCTGGTTCCCTTGAATTACCACATTGATGGTAGTCTACTGAACACAAAAGGCATTATAAGAAATCTGGGAATACAGGCTGACAGCAACCTCTCTTTTGACCACCATGTTGCCACTGTGGTCAAAAAGTCCTTCTATATGGCACATCTCATTACTAAGGGTTTTGCACCCAGGAAGAAAGAGGTCATTGTCTCCCTCTACTCTTTCCTCATTAGGCCAGTCATTGAGTACAATGACCTCATTTGGCATGTACCTCACTAGACACCTGCAACAACTGGAGAGGCCACAAAAGTACCTCACAAAGAGAATCCTAGGCCTTAAATGCTTGTCCTATATGGACAGACTCAAAAAACTCCAACTATTCTCTGTCTCATATCGCCTACTTAGAGACAATCTCTGCTTGACTTACAAAGCTATGTCTGACCCAGCTCTGATAGAAATGCTACATCTAAAGAAATCACAATCCCTCCGCACCACATACACCACTGACCTCAACCTCATTACCACAATAAACAGAACATGCTGGAGGAACAGGTTCATAACCCAGAGACTGCCCATGCTATGGAATAGACTTCCCATACATGTCAAGCAGAGCACCTCACTGGCCTTCTTCAAGAGAAATCTTGATGAGTGGATGGGAAATAGAAAATTCACCCCGGGGATCACTCCAGTGGCTCTACTCGACAGAGGCACTGGGAACTAAGGTTGGTTGCACGATGCCAGGGTAATCCTATGGCTAGACTTGTAAAGGCTCCAGAGCCATTAGCCTAGTACACACCTATGAATCTATGAACCTATAAAATAAGCACATGCACATACATGCAGGCAGGCAATCCCACATACATAAATCCACACACAAACTCATTTTTTAATTTATACATTTTATCCAAATTAGTAATTAGTTGTTCTCAAAACAAAAGAAGGAGAAGTATGATAACTGACCTGCCAGAGGGAATAAAAGCAGCATAGACATCGCTTAAGCTGATTGGCTGTTCAGCTAAGAAACAGACTGTGGTGCCATAGGGGAGGTGCTTTTCGTGTAAGTACAACAAAACATGCACTTTCGTTGTTTGGAACATATTCTGCAGGAACTGATAAAAGACAAGAAAATATATTTTGCTGAAGAAATGCACTGGAGCATGTTATTCTTTTGCAGCCAAATCTACCAAATAACCGAAGTTCATGTGGCCATGCAGTGGGACAGAAGATTTGGCTGGACAACCAGATGAGCAACTTTATAATACAAATGCTTTTGAATTTGTTAAATTACTTTTTTTTTTCTACAGGAGCATATGCTTTTTCCAATACTACCCTAAACATACGAAAGTAGGACATCTAACGACTCTGCTTTGTATGTCTAGAATAAGTATAGATACTTTTGTACTTTGTGACGCGCACATAGATGTGCTGAAGGTACCTTATAAACAAATGGGAAAAAATACTTGGGGCTATGGGTTCCATACGATGCTGGTCAAGTAGCACTATAGATGTGAAAAAGTTAAATAAACCTCCTTTGCTACACCTTGTCTCTTGCTCATTTTTGCAGAACTCAGCAAAGATTTGCATCCTAGTCTATGTTCCAGAAGTGTTTTACTTATACCCACTGCCATCCAGGTAAAGCTAAGAACCTTTGCTTTCTAAATTGCACTTGCTTAAGTAATTTTGAGTGATAGCTACTGTTTCCTGCTTTTGCTTCTGCATTTTGCTATATTTTTGTAAAAAAAAATGTTCTTCGCTGTTACTGCTGCAAGACTGTCTTGAAATCATCTTCAGCAAGGGATTTCCAGATAGTTGGTTCATTGCTTTGTGGTAGCATTGAACTTGTGGGCCTCTTCTAAAGTGTTTTTATATAAGGAGGACTGAGTTTACAATTCTTGCAGTAGGAGGTGTTTTCTGATCTATCAGAGTTATAAAAATAAAACCTGGACCCCCAGCTCAACCGGGAATATTCAGGAACTATTCGAAGGCTAACTTCCTCCTATTAAGTGAGAACCTGGCAAAATTTCAAGCCCCTATAAACCCTGAGACATTTCTGCCTATGCAAAACTGTTCACATAAACCCTGTACAAGCATGTTAATAGATGAATAGAGGCAGCTGTACCCACCAGGCAGAAGTACAGAACTAGCTCAAAAAACAAGCCACCCTGGTGGAATCACAAAATCAGATGGATGTATAATATGAGGAACAAAATCATAGCAAAAAATAGGAGGTGCAGCACCCATAAGGATAAAAGTACACTCATAAAATTAAACAAACAACTCAGTGGGCAAATAAAGTCTACCAAACCCAAATTTGAGGCAAGTTTGGCCTCCCAGGCCAAGAACAACCACAAAGCATTCTTTAGCTATGTCTGCAACCTCAAAGGCACTACACAATTGTGTGCACAGCTCATTGTAAATGGAACCACCTATACTGAGCCAGAAGATATAGCAAACCTCTTGGCTGATAAATTCAGCTCCACGTTTACTCCTCTCTCCCTCTCAACCTTCTCTCAGGAAATATCATCAGATATATCTCCCCCTACTATCACTAGGGAACAAGTCCTTAATGCTCTCTCTCTAAGACCCAGAACACTGCATCAATGAGCCCAGACAATATCCCAGGATGCCTTCTAAATAGCATGAAAGATGACTTATCAGGGCCTCTGGAATTACTATTTAACTGTAGCCTCCAAACAGGCTTCATGCCTCATGAATGGAGAAAGGCAACAGTCATCCATCTACAAACCCTGGAAACTACAGACCCATAAGTCTCACTAGTCTTATATGTAAAGCCATGGAAAGAATTACCATGGCGATGATCAACAGAGATATATTAAACCTCCAGACACTGGACCCAACCCAGTTTGGTTTCGTCAAGGGCAGGTCGTGCTTACTCAACCCAGTGGACTTCTTTGAGAAGGTCACCAAAGCAATGGATGAGTGCAAAATCATTCACACTGCCTACCTTGACCTGGCCAAGGCATTTGGCACAATACCCCACTCTGGTATTGTTGACAAACTCAAGAGGTTAGGTAAAAACCCATATGTCACCCAGTAGATAGCCAACTGGCTCACAGACAGGACCCAGGAAGTTAGAATTGGGGAATCCACCTCTACAAAGAGGCCAGTCACAAGTGGTGTCCCTCAGGGATCAGTCCTTGCACCGCTTCTTTTTGGAATGTACTTCTCAGAAGTCAAGGCCAATGTCAGTAGTCTCTGGCAGACTAAATTTACAAATGATTGCAAATTAGGAGCTGTCATGGAATCTTACACAGACACAGATGTTCTCCAGAAGGGGCTTACACAAGCATATAACTGGTGTCAGAGCCATGGACTAAAACTAAATGCCAAGAAATGCATAATTGTATCCTTTGGGAAGTCATCCATCCTGGTAACTATCACAATTACAACACACCCCTTACAGCTGACCCAGTAGTCAGGGACTTAGGGACACACATAGATAGTAATCTAGCCTTTAATCATCATGTGTCTACAGTGGTGAGGAAATCATTCTATGTTGCACAACTTATAAACAAAGGTATGGCATCTATGTCCAATGAAGTCATTGTTCCACTGTATTTGGCATTCCTCAGACCTATCACTGAGTACAATGCACCATTTGGTATGTACCTAACCAGGCATATCCAGCAACTGGAACATCCACAGAGGTTCCTCACTAAAAGAATACAGGGCATAAGTAACATGTCCTGTGCAGACCGCCTCAAGGCCCTATCCCTGTATTCTGTCTCCTACAGGCTTTTGAGGGGAGATCTATGCCTGGCATAGAGGGCACTGTCAGATGGACCTCCTGCATATCCACAAAACAAACAGTAGCAGAATTACCTATTCTAAAGACTTAAACCTTGTCTGTGATATAAATAGGACCTGCTGGAGAGATAGGTATGTATCACAGAGACTACCCCGTCTATAGAACAGGCTACCCATCCATGTGAAGCAGAGTTCCTCCCTAACCCAATTCAAGTGCAAACTGGACAACTGGATAGGAAACCAGAAATTCATCCCTGGTTAGGCACCTATCTCTCTAATGCAAACAGGTAACCTGTAAATGGTTCATCTCCCAGGCTCATGCTTACACTTATCAAGGGTATCAGAACTTGTCAGAGATTTGGGATGCATGGCTAGGCTTAAAAAGGCCCTTGTGGTTGTTAGCCTAGTAAACACCTATGAACCTCTGTACCTATTAAACACACAAAAAAAGGGCTCATACTGTAGTCATTTTATTGGCCAGAGGGCATATTAGTTAGTTTTCTGTTGCTGCTATACTGTTTAGCATAATCTGCCCCAATAAAGAACCCTTATTGGTCTGCACCAACAAAGCACCCTTAATAGCCTTCTATCCTGAATACACCACCCCTTTGCAGCTCAACAAGCAAAGGACTGGACAGCATGGATATGTAATTTCCTAACTTCTTTATATCCAGGTTGATGTATATGGGCATCTTGAGGCAAGGCAGCAATTACTGGCAACCATTTCACTGTTAAAGAAGCAGACACAGTATGCAAAATGTATACTTATACAATGACACTGAAGTCTATACTCTCACATGCAAGTGTATATCAGGTTGCCAAACTACACACACACACACACAACACCCACCTCACATATTATACAACACACACATAGACTGATGTATGCTGAGACACTTAAAAACAATCTTCCTAAATAAGTAAGATCACCTAGACCACCCATTGGCAAAGCTATGCCTCAGCAAGCCCAAAGGCACTCAGAAAATACAACACCACACATATAGTCAGTCTTACACACACACGCACACACACTCAAGTCATTACACCACAGGTATAAATATGATTGCATCATAATCCATGAATATGTAAATAACCTGAGACATACCTCCCTGGATTACATGAAGATAGACATTATGGAGCTTTCAGACTATATCTCAGGCTGTTATGAGACTATGATTTAGCAACATATTAACATCACTGAGGATGATATCATGGTATGAGCAAACGATCATTGATTTCAAAAACTGGCTATCTTTCTGGTGTCATTCTAGGGGGATCCAATATTAGTCAGTTTGGGAGAGCATAGTCAACACATGACATTGCTTTGCCAAGGATGGTCTGCACCTGTCGTCTCTAGGCTTTCAAATACTGGTTAAAACTTTATCCACCTCCATAGTGCCTTTTTAGCCAATGATAAATTGACAAACTTATTGACATAGCAAAATCACATCAATCGAACCTCAATATGTTACTGTTTAATGCAAAGAACTTAAATAAAAAAACTAAACTCCCTCCAAACCCTCCTCACACTTGAGAATATAGACATCTGTGCAGCTACGGGGATATGGCTTAAAGCAGCAGAAAGTGCCCTGGCAGTTGAAGGTTTCAATGCCTTCCACACTTTTATACCAGTAGCTGCCCAGACAAGGGCTAAAAGAGGAGATGTCTCAGTAACATCAATAACTAGCATACCTCTAGGTAGACAGACAGGATGACATGTTGAAATGCCTCCATGAACAGATCACCATTGACAAAATCCTGTACCATATTCTAGCCAGCTATAGGTCACACTCTATTAAGTTCACAATAAATACTTGGACCTAATTTAGACACTTACCATCTGACCTAACACAATAAATACACCCACTAGAGGCTCCAACATACTGCACCTCTTACTCACAAATATGGGAAAATACTGCACCCTCCCCCCAATGTCTCATCCTCCCTGGTAAGGTTTGACTATAAAGTTGGCCCCTCCAAAATCAAAATCAGCTCTGTAACCCCAGTAAAACCTCTAACAGTTAGGAACTATGTCAAGCAAACTACCTTTTATTAATGATGTCAAAATTCAGAACCCCTGCAAACCCTGAGAACACAATAGCCTACATTGAATTTCTCTCAGAAACTCTGT
The DNA here is from genome assembly GCF_019279795.1 of Protopterus annectens. NCBI lineage: Eukaryota > Metazoa > Chordata > Ceratodontiformes > Protopteridae > Protopterus > Protopterus annectens. Next base: position 1,277,840,434 of record NC_056726.1, on the reverse strand, counting down.
GCAACCATGTCAATGGCTGCTTAGAGGCTGCTGTACCTACCAGAAGTAATCCAAGAACTCACCATAGAAACAAACTGCCCCAGTAGTATCACAAATTAAACAAGATATACAACAAAAAGGAAAAAAAGTATGGCAAAAATCAAGAAGGGTAATTCCCATGAAGATAAAAGCTCTCTTGTCAAATCAAACGGGCAACTAAGAAAGCCAATGTGGTCAAACAAAGTCAACTTTGCAGTTAAATTAGCCTCCCAGGTGAAAGATAACTATAAGGCCTTCATCAGCTATGTCAGAAATCTCATGGGAAGCACACAGCAATATGCTGAACTGGTGGTTAATGGTGCCACGTTCACCGAGCCTGGTGATCTAGCAAACCTGTTAATGAACAATTTCAGTCCCAACTTTTCCTCTCTCTCACACTCAACTATCCCCCAAGAAATACACTCAAACATAAACCTTCCAACTATTACTATGGCTGCATTCACTAAAATCAATAACACAGCCTCAGTGGGTCCTGATAACATCCCAGGATGCCTCCTGAACATGATTATCAGGACCTCTGGAGTCATTATTTAGCTGTCATCTTAAAGCAAGCTTTGTGCCATGACAATGGAGCACCTTCAGCAGATCCTGAAAACTACAAATCCATTAGTCTGACTAGTCTTATTTACAAAGCCATGGAAATAATTATCATGGAAATTAGCAGCAAAGACATAGGAAACCTCCTGACACTGGCCCATCCCAGTCTGGCTTAGTAAAAGCAAGGTCATGCTTGCTACGATCCTGATAGACTTCTTTGAAAAGGTTACTAAAGACAACATATATATATATATATATATATATATATATATATATATATATATATATATATATATATAAAACACACTGGATAGCTAGCTGACTCATGGATATGACCCAAGAGCTTAGAATCAGTGAAGCCATTTCCACACTTCTACAAAGAGGCCAGTCACCAGTGGAGTCCCTCATGACACTGTGCTGGGCCCATTCCTCTTTGGAATCTACTTGTCAGATGTCAAAGCCAATAATAAAGGCCTCTGGGAAACCAAGTTTGCAGATGTTTGCAAAGTGAGCTCAGGCTACCATATACTGTATAGTGATCACGCCAGCTTATAAAAAAACATTGTCTGATAACTTAAATGAAAAACAAAACAAGGAAAACAAAACAACAAAAAACACAAAACAAAAATAATGCTATTGGTCAAAATGACTGAAAGCGTTGTTCCTTAAGTTACTGTGTCATGTTGGGACATATTCACAGGTTTGATTGACAAGCTTACAACCTCCTAACTTTCAATAAGCTTGAAAGCTTGAGTGCTTTAATACTATGCTGATACTTGATATCTTTAATTCCCATTTACAAATGAAGGTTATTTTTGAAGCAAATTTCATATTTATCAATATAACAACATATAAGAAGTGCTTATCCCGCCCAGTTGTTTGGTTTTGTTTGCCTGGCATAACACTGATGAACCAGCATTATGTTTTGCCTTACTTTACCTGCTGTGCAGATGTTCCTGTATCTATGTTTATATATTGTTGGATTCTACATCTGTTCTACAGCTGACATAACTGCTAAAAAGTACTTTCAGGCCTTAATTATACTCTGTCCCATGCTCTCCTTCCACTTTCTGAGAATCTATTTCTTATTAAGCTCTTTCCTTTGAATACTCTCTTTATAAATGTTATATTATTGAGCCTTGTTTGTGTCTCACTGGAATAAAAGCACTTAAAAATAGCATCTATTAAGATGGTGTCTTTAGAGAAAGGAATGTATGAAAATACTGATGTCCGTGCAGTACATATGGAAGAAAAAGATTGAATGAGTATCTATGTGTTGGCAAGTTAAAAATACAAAATCAAAAATGTTTTTTTAGCAGAATCTAATTATCTATTACAGTGATACATGTTCTACTCTGTGATATGGTGAAATCAACCAATTTACATACAACACAGTACACACTAATACAAAAAAAAAGATATATATATATATATATATATATATATATATATATATATATATATAGCCAGCCTCTCATGTTTAGACATACTGATTGAACTGGCAGGCATTGTAAAAGAGTTTATACTATATGGCAGGTATCTGGAATTGTACTTCCTAGTGTCAGTTAATTAGAAATAATACTATATAATATGAAGATACAAAACATTACCTTGTCAAATCAGTTATCATTAAAAGCATTGTTATTAATATGTTCTTTAAACAACATCTATAAAACAGGCTAAGAGGGAGTGGAAATGGGAGTGAGCTGTGAAACAGAGGGTGATATCTACCATGATTTTCTGGTCGGGTCATGCGGCGACTCAATAATTCATTCCGACCGCAATGATCTGATAAAAATAGAAAACACTGATCACTGCAATTAGGGGTACAGAGAACAGGTAAGAGGGGGCAGGAATTTACTAGAGAATACTGGCAAAGGAACCAAGGTATTATAAGCAAATAATTAGAAAGGGAAAGGTAACAGAATGGAAAGAGACCAAGAATACTTTTGGACTACAGAAGAGACTACATTCCCTATTAAGGGTTAATATCACAGTATAGGCAAACTGAAAGGGATAGGGGAATGCTAAGTGAAAGACCAGTACTGACAGTTTTTATTTGAATCTAGAACATATGCCGCTATTAAAAAAGGGATAATTAGTAGGGCATATAAAATATTGCATGATAATGATAGGAATTAATCAGACAAAGTTAGAAATGATTGGGAAGAGAGATTAGATAAGAATTCACAAAGAAATAATGGGAGGATATATGTATGGCTCCCAAATATTCAAAAAAGTCTAGAAGATTTAGGATTTTTGATTGGAAGTATATGCATAAGTACTTTTATACCCCAAGCAGACTGCAAAAAATTTTTCTCAGGTAGATTGTAAATGTTGGATGTGTAATGGGGAAAAAAGAGGTAACTGGGAACATATTTTTTGGGAGTGTAATCAGTTGGCAGGTTTTAAAAATTCCCTACAGAGTACTCTGTCATACAAATACTGGGCAAGCAGATTGGTGTAACTAAGGAAATTTTTTTTTTGAGGTGTGAGGCAGGACCTGAATTGCCTAGATATAGTAAGACTGGGTCTATATCACTTTAGCAAAAAACCTAATCCTGGAATAACTATTTATTGAACACTAACCATCGAAAATTTCATCCATCGAAAGTGCATTTAATTGAAAAATTTACAAGTAAAGGGAGTTACGAGGGGATAAAGCGGAGTAAGGGAGGTCACTGGCTTATGATCTAAAATTATAGGGTAAAAAGTGTGTGTGGAGTTTACAGACTAGCTGAGGTTACACTTTAATGGTGATTTGGATGAAAGTGAATGAAGTGAGACCAATGCATTCTTTAACTGAGAGCCAGCAGAAATCAGAGAAGTGGGAAAATGGCCCCATGTCTGAGTGACAGTATGATAAAGCTACAGTTTCAACTGCTGAGAACTTAGAATTTCTTTTAGATTCTTTAGATATGTTCAGGGGAGAAAAGAATGCCATATTTCAGCTTGGCTTGAAAACTGACATTTATTAACATTTCTTCTGCTTTGGAGTTAAGAAAGTAAAACAGAAAATAAGAATCAACTTATTTTAAAACTATCTAATAGGTAGCTCATTATGGGAAATTCTATTTACTGTCTTAGGCCAGGCAATTCTATCATGAATGAGCATTTCTACATAATGTCATAATGCAGCATCAAACACAGCAAAACCCTAACTGCAGTGAATGCTTCTCAAGGAAAAAGCAGAAAGAGCATCTTAAATGTATTAACTCAACTATAATGACACATATGCTGCATTATATTAATACGGTAATCTACATAATATGCAATATTCTCAGGAAATGCCAATATTGATAATGGCATAAATATAGAAATAAAATAAAGGAATATAAATAATGACTGCAGATAAAGAGTACTTGGCCAAATAGTGTACCATTTCCGTTGCCTGTGTGTAAACCACAAATCCTAACTGCAGTTTAGGCAGCACACTTTGACCTTACATTTAGTTTTACTATCTGGCCTACACACTTCAAAGCCAATGTCATGCCTCTCAGCCTCTTAGCACAAGAAATCTGGACAGGCCAAAATAATGGGGAGAACAAAGTTCCAAATAGGGACAGACTTTAAATGTTTCTCTTATGAAATTAGAATGTTGCTAGGATAACAGGATGTGTTAACATGCATTTTATGAAGGACATGAAGTCTAAAACTCAAATGTCTGTCATTTTTTAACAACTTCAATCACCAGTGATTTGCCAGAAACCCATCAATTTTATGACAAACACTCCAAAAATATGAAGCAAAATTCTAGACATTTTGCAACATTCTGGACAGTGGAAAGTTATGTACAGCAATGTTAGCTGGCACTATATAACAAGTAATAAATTGGGATAATTTCTTGTGCACAAAGAGGTACAAGTATATTTCACACTAAAAAAATCTTTGTTTACTGAGTAGTCTCCAGGTTTGAGCCGACAGCCCCTCCCCCAGCAAAGCTGAGTGAATTTTGGTAGTGAAATCAGATGAATTTTTATGTTCTTCCCCAACCATTTGTAAGACATAATTATCCCAAAGTTCAGACATTCATGGAGTTTGACAGGATATCACCTTTTAGAAAAAGAGATGCGTGAGAACAAGGTTGCATATGCATATGAACCCAGGGATATAAGGCAAACTATATATTCATTGTGAAAGCGATAGAATTTAAAGCAGACTAAGACATCATCAGGATATAGTGAGGTCAAAGACAGTTCAGAGAATTTAAGAATAATTGGGACAGATGTAAAGAAATTCTTGTGGTTGAGGGAACAGTTAATCTGTTACTTAAGTCTGATATTAATCTTACCAAATAGGTAGGTAAATAGGCACACCAGGTGGCCCATCTGGTTCTTTTCTGATATCAATGTCTTTATTCCCTTTATAATTTTTTCTATGTAGAGAAAATGTTATTTACTATGTAATACTAACAAAATTTGCATAAAAAGACCTCCTTCTGAGAATGCATAAATTTATAAAATTTGGGGTATAGCATAAACAGTTTGCTCGTAGGCCTAGGGAATGCAGCCATAATCTAAACTAAAACAGAGGTATCTACTCCAAAGCTTTGTTTACTGAGTAGTCCCCAGGTTTGAGCCGACAGCCACTCCCCCAGCATGCTGAGGGAATTTTGGTAGTGAAATCAGATTAATTTTTATGTTGTTCTCCAACCATCTGTAAAATAAAATTTTCCCAATGTTCAGACATTCATGATGTTTGACAGAATATCACTTTTTAGAAAAAGAGATGCATGAGAACAAGGTTGCATATGCATATGAACCCAGGAATATAAGGCAAACTATATATTCACTGTGAGAGTGGTAGAATTTAAAGCAGACTAAGACTTCATCAGGATGCAGTGAGTTCAAAGACAGTTCAGATAATTTAAGAATAACTGGGCCAGATTTAAAGAAATTCTTGTGGTTGAGGGAAAAGTTAATCTGTTACTTAAGTTTGATATTACTCTTACCAAATAGGTAGGTAAATAGGCACACCAGGTGGTCCATCTGGTTCTTTTCTGATATCAATGTCTTTATTCCATTTCTAATTTTTTTCTATGCAGAGTAAATGTTATTTACTATGTAATACTAACAAAATTTGCATAAAAAGACCTCCTACTAAGAATGCATACGTTTATAAAATGTGGGGTATAGCATAAGCAGTTTGCTCGTAGGCCTAGGGAATGCAGCCATAATCTAAATTAAAACAGAGGTATCTACTCTAAAACAAGAAAAACACAACTGTGTTTTTCATAATACACATGCTGATAAATACAGATATGAAAGCAGACTGTCTACCACCCTCTTGAAGTAGCACATCAAAGAAGAAAGCCACATTTGGTTTGAGTCACCACTTTATTTCATATCAGAGAATAATGGAAAAATGCAGGTCAACCTCAGCAATGCAAAGTGGCCTGTTTTCTGTTGCTGGAAAATATCAAATAATTCCACACCTGGGTCCCTCTTTGAAAGGAATTTTTTCATAGTGACTTCAACTGAAACATAAAAGAATGTATTTCAAATTATTTGAGGCAGATGTGCTTAGTTCTTTCCCATGAGGGGGAATGCCAGCTGCTTGACTGCCTAATGGCTATTGGCATGATTTACATTCTGGCCCAGCGCCATCTCTGATTGGTTTATATAATTAATTTTGCCCTCTGCTGGCTAACTTTGCAAGATCCACAGCTCTTGCAAAGAGCGCCTGCTGGGAGATATGCAAAATGTAAGAACTATCATACCTAAGTAATTGCTGGGATATATTTTGCATGGTCATAGGCTGTAAGAGGATGAGTTTGTTTAGTTAATGAATTAACTAGAGCAAATAACTACTTTGTTGACAGATTATGGAATCCTTCATTAATAAAATAAATAAAAATGATTTTTTTCTGTCTTACTGTTTAAATAAGCAAACTTCAAAGGAGCCTGCTAATAAATATTTCTGCAGTTTGAAAATGTTTTATAGCAGGGAATATGCTGGCAACAAAATCCAAACCTCAGACATGTGCTTCGATTTTCTTGTACTTTTACACATTTACTCCAATACTGGTCAAATGAGTGGGAGTAAAAAAAGATGAATTTAATGTCTTTATTTAGTCCATAATTCTGAATTAATTTGGCCAGTATCTGTCTGCAGAGATAGTATTTTCTGTTATCTTCAAAACTGTGTTGTTTTTTTCCTTTGTCAAATATAAATCCTAACAGTACAAACCTATCAGCTCACTCATGTAGCATACACATTAGTTTATATCAGTGCATCAATTCCTCAGGAAGGTTATAGAGGTCAAAAGCAAATCCTGAACACCTTTGCATTTCATGGCTTTCTAATCTTGCAGTTAAGTGCAAGAATAACAACCATGTTTTCTTTTTAAATAAACAAGATCGATCAAAGAATAACAGCCATGTTTTCTTTTTAAATAAACAAGAACAATCGCCCTTGGATAGATAGGCAGAGGCATCCTCTCATTTTTGATAAACCAACTGAAAATCCCTGTTTTTTTTTTTCTTATATTGTATAGCTATAGCTTCTTTATGGATTGACTTATTTAATACCACAAGGAAACGGATTGGAACCTTTCTAAAGTTAAAGTACATATTGCAAGAAATAAGTCCTTGCTGCACTGGGTCACAGATGACATTACTTGACAAATGGAGATTACTGCTGATGAAAACTGTTTATGCCAGGGAATGCAGCCTGTCTGTAGTCCTCATGCCCTGATCTGTCTTGGCATAGAGCTGAAGGCTAAAGTTTCATAGGCAGGTAATGGCACAGAAGTTAGTCTCTACTTTTCTATGTCAATTCCAGAAATTGATGGTGTGGAATCTAAGATACTGACATGAATTCTACAAAAGGCTTAAGAGAAGGGTGCTAAATGGGCTCTGTGACAAAATGTCATACTTTTATGATTCACACCACAAGTGTGACCACAAAAGAGTAGCATGTACTACATAACTGAAATATAGAACTAAGTAAATCTCTTTAAAACTGCACCCTAATATGAGGGACTGCACTCCTATACCCATATCTCTCAACTGCTATGATGTAAGCGGGTCCCAGTCATAATATCGACTTTCTGTAACATCAAACTGCGTATGGTTGAACCCATGTGATCGACATTACGGAACATCAGAACCTACTAAAACACACAAAACTGTGATTTTGGAGGTGGGCAAGACACCTTGCAGCCCCCCCATGGGGGGCTCCTCCACCCACACCTCCTTTCTAATTATATATACCAACCATGAGATTGTACTGCAGTGAGGAAAATGGTAATTCCCCAGTCCCCACTGTACAGCAATCTCAGTACAAACAGTCCAACACAAATTATATATTATTCAACACAAATTATATGTTGTCTAGTATATAAAAGTGGTAACCATTTGAAATGTCTTGACCGATTAAAATGAGTCCTGAAACACAGAGTCTGAATGGCAGAAAATGGCAGAAGAATGGACTAACATATATTAAGTCTGAGATTGCCATTTCTCGGAATACTTCCTTTTATCTAAGATTTGAATAATTTGAAGTTGATATCTATATGTTATATGGGCACATCATGGGTATCAGGAGGCCTTGCTCTCTTGCAAAAAAAAGAACTTTAAAGGAGACGAGTGTTGTTTGATATTTGCTCATATTCTCAGTTTTCTACTTTTTTCATTTTTGTCACTCGTTCATCTCAAATACATAAAACAAGAAGGCTTGGGGTTTTCTTCTGATGCTTTAATACAAACAAACACATCAGGATAGATAGCAGCATCTTTAAATATGAATGAACTAGTTAACAGACAGAGCTTACATACATACAAGCTTACATCTCAACAGCTAACTGGCAGACAGATTTGCACATGCTCGGCATTTATATGCTTGTGCAAGCACTTGGATACATTCATAAAAGTATATGCACACATATTGATCAACACCCTCCCTATTAAAACAATTGCCCTTTATGCAAAATGATATCAGAGTTAGGAATGCATTACTATGTACACTGGAAACAAAGCACAATGAACATGCACAAGTTGCTTCATATCTGTTGCAGGGTTTAGCGATTGAATCATATCTCATAACACAGCAGTTGGGACCACATTTAGCAACAGGGACAGCCTGCGGTGCACAACACATAACAGGAACTTCTGGATTTGTCATAGGATCAGGAATGTCCTCTACAACTTCCTCTGGAATTGGAACACCAGACAACTCACTCTTTGAGATAAAAAGTCATTATCACAGGCCAGGTGCTGGGGTATAGGCTTGAACACCGGTCTCAAATGCTTCCGATCCCACCTAAAAATTGCTCCTTCTAATTCCACAATGTACAATCTTGGATCTGGACCAATATTTTTCATGACACCAATCCAATCATAACCTTTGGACATTGGCATCCTTACTATTTCTGCCTCTCATAATGGATTGAGTGCTTTGCTTGTCTATTGTAGTGAGACTTCTGGGTTAAGCTCTTCTTTAACAGATTGGCTTTCACTAATCTGTTATTCTTGTGACACATGGAACCAACAATTGACTACTGATTGGTAATGTGGTTCTGGTTTGTCTCGACCGAAGTCTCTGAGCAGGTGAACCAAGATGTTTATCAAGAGGAATATTTCTGAGATTAAAGAGATTCTGGAAAATATCACTATTATCTCATTTTGACTTCTCACATAACTGTTTTGCACTGTGCACTGCATGTTCTGTCAAACCATTTGACTCCAGGTACTCTGGACTACTTGTGACATGGGTAAAGTCCCATTCTTTAGCAAATCTTTTGAACTGTTGGCTTGTAAACTGTGTGCCATTGTTTGAAATAACTTTGTGCAGACTGCCATGGACTGCAAAATGACACATCATCTTAGTAATGACAGTACTGGATGCTAGGTTAGGAAGTAAGTCAATCTCAAACCAATTGGAGTAAGAATCTACTAACACCAAATAATGTTGACCATTCCACTCAAAGATATGAGTGATTACTGTCAACCGAGGTAGTTCCAGAATCTGGTCAACTGAAATGGTTCCCTCTGTTGATGTGGCTTTGTACTATTACACACTGAACAAGATAAAAATGCTCTCTCAATGTTTTGTGACATAGAAAGCCAAAATACTAGTTCTCTCACCCTTCTTTTGGTAGATTCAGTTCCTGGGTGACCACGATACGAGATAGTAATGTATTCAGGTTGCAAGGACATTTGAACAATTATTTTCAGACCTTTCATTTTGATACCTTTGTTAGACAAAATCTCATCTCTGTATGGAAAACAAGGTTGCACTTCTTGATGTAAATTAGATTGCTTTGATGGCCATCCTTGATTAGTAAAGTGGTTGAGCCTTTGTAAAACTGGAACTGTGGTTGTGTGATCTCTTAGCTCATCAAGATGTGTGGAGGAAAAATTTCTCACTTCCATGACTTCAAAATCAAAGTTCTCATTCTCATGCTGTTCTGCGGTATTTCTGGGTGATCTGGATAATGTATCAGTAAAATAAAGAAGTTTGCTTTTCTTGTAGACAAGATTGAAATTGTACTTTTGCAATCTCAGCATCTTGCATTGCAGTCTGGCTGGAGCTGAATGCATTGGCTTTCTCAAGATTGTGACTTGTGTTGGTGGTCTGTTTTGATCTGGACAGGTCTACCATAAACATAATCATGGAACTTCAAACATACAAACACAATTGCCAAAAGCTCTTTCTCAAGTTGGACATACTGCATCTCAGTTTGGGTAAGAGTCCTCAATGCATAGGCAACAGGTTGATCCTCTTGTAGAATGACTGCACCAAATTTCAAAGCTTCACATGAAAGTATAACTGGTTTGTGAACATCATAGCAACTGAGAGTAGGTGGACTTGCAATTCTCTGTTTCAGGACATCAAATACTCTTCTGTGTTGCTCTAACCAAGACCAGGATACATCTTTAATTGTCATCTCTCTGGGCGGTGCTAATAGTTGGTTCAAGTCTGGAATTAACTTGCCTAGGTAGTTGACCATGCCAAGAACACATTGCATAGCTCCAGCCTGGAGCTGGCATCTCAAGAATGGCTGTTTGCTTTGAAGGGTCTGGTCGTAAGCTTGAGCTTGTAAATAAATGATCAACATAAGTACCTTCTCATAGCCTGAACTTGCATTTGTGTGGACTGAGCTTAATATTCACTTGATGTGTCCTTTCTAGAACTTTGCTGAGATTTCTGTCATGTTCTTCTTCATCATGACCTCCTATCAATATGTCATCTACTATGATAGCACAAGGATACCAGAATAAATTTGCTCCACTGCAGGTTGAAAGACTTCACTTGCAGAATTTTTTCCAAATGGCATTCTCAAAAATCTATATCTGCCAAACAGAGTACTGAAAGTAGTGAGCAGTGATGATTTTTTGTCAAGCTGAATTTGCCAAAATTAATTCTGCATCTAAGACAGAAAAAATAGTGGCAATTGACATAAAATCAGCAACTTTTTCAACTGTGCGCATAGGACGACGAGGTCTTTTAAGTGTTTTGTTCAAATATCTTGGGGCAATACATATTCTGATGTCATCTGAGCTTTTTTTATGCATTACCACCATGGAAGATATCTATCCAGTTGAAATTTCTACTGGACAAATCACACATTGTCGCACCATTTTATCTAACTCAGCTTTAACTCTGTCTTACATGCCTACTGGAACTTAGCGTGCTGGCCAGATAACTGGACTGACCTCTATAGGTCTAACTTCATGGAGTACACAACTAGAAGTTTGCCTAGTTTGTCTTGGAACAGATTAGCATAGGTAGAAAAAATGTGCTGGGCAAAATTAGAGTAGTGGTCTTTTAAGCTAACATGGTGGACTTCCTTTTTAAATGAAATCAGTCCCATTTTCAAACTGTCTCTGAGCCCTAATAAGGATTGAACGTACTTCTTGACCACGTAGAATAATAAGTCATAGCCTCTTATGCTCTGCTAAAAGTAACAGGAAAGCACTACTGAGCCTTCAGTTTGAATTTCTTTACCTCCATAAGCAACAAGTTTTGCACACTTTGCCAAATCAAGCCTTTCACCTTTACACACTCTAGTAAATGTTGACATAATATTGCACTTGGAACCTTTGTCAACTTTGAGGTCTGTATGTTTGCCCAAAATCTTTAAAATACAAAATACGTAATTCTTTGCCCTTAAATCTACTGCCTTGATTGTTTCATGAAGCACCGACACACCATCAACATAAAGAGTAGGACTGCCACTGTCTAACTGATCAACTCATTTCTTAAAATGTTTCCTTTTAATAAAAGAATGTGGGCCATTTGATTTACAAAATCTTTTGAAATGATTCCATTTATTGCATTAGTGGCATTGTTGACCAAAAGCTAAACATGCTTCACTCTTAGATTCATGACTTCCACCACAATTACAACAGTTGGCAATGAAACTAGGTTAGGGTCCATGCTTTGAGTTTGCTGATTCACTCTTATGCTTCACTGGGACTGTGCGAACTCTGGAATTTGCTAGAAAGTTCTGGGGTTTACCAGTGAGTGCTGCAGGGGTTACAGTTGCTGCCACTTGTTTGGGCTTGTTTCTTTTAATTACGTTCTGCATGAGTTTTATCACTGTGCCTTCTAGAGCTGCTCTCATTCGTAAGCATATTTATGTGCTTTTCTGTGACCTTGTATATCTGACAAATCTCAGTTGCCTTAGTCAACGTTAAATCAATGTCATGAAGCAAAATCTTTCTCACAGCATCATCTTTTATACTACACACAAGTATGTCTTTTATCAAATCATCCCTTAAGTCACCAGATCTGCAAACTTCAGGTTTATTTCTTAGGTCAGTTATATATGCTGCAATAGTTTCAGCAGGCTTTTGATCCATTGTGCAAAATAAGTGCCTTTACATAGTAACTTTTGTTTAGGAATTACACATTTCTCTAAATTTATGTTTTAAGCACTCTGGGTCCTCCCTTGACTCAGCCGGTACAACAATATTATGGTTTTCCCCCTCTCCAGTATAGATAGCAGGTGCATACACAAATGAGCATTCCTTTTCAATGGCTTCTGACCCAGCTAAATTAATTAGAATAAATGCCTTTATCAGAAAATGCAGCCTGCATGAAAATGCTGTAATCTTGCTCAAACACTCTCCAATTCTCAGCAATATTACTGTCATACACAAGTGCACTAGGTTTTTGAAATCCATCTGCCATGCTCACAAAGTATACACAAACACACTGAAAATATGGCTCTTGTAATTATGTATGAACAAACAGTGCTGTGAGCTTATAACAACTTAAAATGCACAATAAACACTTTGAAATACTGTACTTTGCTAAATATGCCCTGTAATGGCTGTAGTCTATGAAATATGCCCTGTAATGGCTGTACTTTGTGAAACAGCTTTACTGTAACACTGCACAAACATGCGAACACTTCATACACTTCTGATAACTCGGATATCTTTGCTTAATATAAAAATACATATACTTTGCAAAAATGCAGTTGTTTCCCTTTATTTTATACATTTTATGCAATTCAGACTTTATTTCAAACATTTTCCTTAGCAATTTGAATATATCTCTCAATATCATACAGTTTATGCAAATATTACTTAGAGGGTTCTGTATGCCTCATTTCATATTATGCAAAAAGAAATAGTGCTGAGCAAGTTTCAGTACCTGAACTTGGTTTCTTACCTGTTTTGTGAAGTTTGCACATTTTTGGGAATGATCCACTCCTGTATATTCCACCAGCATCTAAACAAGTGCCTTAAGTCATTTTAGCCAAGCCGTTTCTGACTCTATGCCCCTTTGGTATGCTTCGACTGACTTCATGTTCTTTTAGATATCCCACTTCTGACACCTTGCCATTCATTCATCTCTAATACAAAAACCAAGAAGGCTTGGGGTTTTATTCTGATAATTTAGTACATACAAACACATCAGGATCGATACCACTATCTTTAAATACAAACAAAGTAATTAACAGACAGAGCTTACATACATACATGCTTACATCTCAACAGCTAACTACAAAATGGCAGTCAGACTTACACGTGCTCAGTATTTATACACTTGTGCAAGCCCTTGGATAGTTTCTTAAAGGTATATACACACATATTGATCTACAGTTTTGTCAGCTCTCGTCATTACATGTGCCAATATTTCAAAATTTTATTGCGAAAAATAAAAAAATGCTCCTTATCCTAAGCCTCTTTTATAATGTTTAATGGTCAGTGTTATGATTTTTAATGCTTGGAGGTTGAGTGGTATGCCCATACCCTCATTGTGTATATGTACTAAATCCAAGACTTGAGTATCTTCAATAATGAGAATTTCACAAGATACCACAATCTCAATATGTTTATACAAATTACAGAGTCTGAAAATTAGTGATCAAAGTGGCAGTCACCAGTTTCTTGCATTTCTTCCTGGCACCAAACTAAGTGAATGACAAGCTGTTTCATTTTTCAAAGCACAAGTGCTTGAACAGGAGAAATTTGAAATCAATGTTTCGCAGATGTGACTTTTCCATTCCATAACTGCTGAAAAAACATCAGTACAAAATTAGCAGCTAGGAAATGTGAACATTTTTGAATAAGGAGAATGAAACCTCTATTTATTTATTTTTTATATGAAGATGAAGCAAAAATGCTAAATAATTTTAAAAACTTTACAGAAAGTGTAACTATTTTACTGCAAAGCTGAAGGAAAATGATACATGGAAAAAACATACAGAATCTCTTACTGATCTTTTATAAAAGAGTGCAGAAGAAAAATCAAACCGCTGCAGTTGGACAAGCATGTGCATACACAGACACGCACAAACACACTCACACACACACACACACACACACACACACGCACACATACACACACACACACACACACACACACACACACACACACACACCCTACAAGGACAATGTGTTTCTTATCAGCTGCTTCTTGTCAAGTACTGTATGATTTTATTCAGCTTAGAACTTTTCACAACTAGACTGGGATTCATAAATAAGAACTGTGCACCTGTGCAGAGCTGCTTTTCACAAGGTGATTGAGTGAGGTGGCCAGCAGCTAAGAAGACATACGTTATGCTTTGAATTAGAATCTCCCACAGCCTTCAAATGGATGTTACACGTGATAATTAGTGTTGTGCTATATGCTGTATATCTAAGAATCACAGCCTTGTTGTTAGGACTTGAGCACATCTTGATAAAAAAATGAAAGTAACATGGATTCCTTGAAAGGGAGATTTGCATGAAATGACTGCACCAACTAAATATTATCCTGTTATGTCTCACTCCAAGCCACCACACTGGGGTCTTCAGGATAAACATCTCTCTCCTGAAAATACATTCAGCAACTATTTTCTTTTCACTTGGCAGCTGGACATTGCTGCTGGAGGACTGTCTGCTAGACTGCATCAGTTTGGTATTTTTTTCTGTATATATTGTGCAGTTTCTCGTTAGTGTTAGACAGATTCAAGTAATTCTGCAGCTAAAGTAGTGTTACAGCTAGCCAGTTATTTTAATTTCTCTGTACAAAAGTACATATTATCATAGGTTTATAAGCTCATAGGTGTGTACTAGGCTAATGGCCCGGGAGCCTTTACAAGCCTAGCCCATAGAAGTGCCCTGGCATTGTGCCTTAGCATATTGAATTCTCAATCTCTATTGCTTATTTTTTTAAATAATATTATTCAATTTTAAAACCCTAAGGGTGATGGCTTAGGAATGTAATTAAGAGCAGATACACAACAGTGATGAAATTGTTTTCTATATACATTATATTTCCATTAACAGATAATCTATACACAAGTATGGATACATTTCCTGGATCCCTCTGCAGTTTCACAAAATGGTGCTTCCCCCTCAACTCAAAGTTAAGCATAAGAAAAAAAAGTTAATGACCAAAAGAAAAAGTTGTTCTGCTTCAAAACTGCAGCATGCTACCTGCTACAAATGTAACAAGCAGCTTGCTACAATTAATTTACCACACTGGGAACTATATTGTTGTATATCAATACCTAAATACCTGCAATTGCCCCCCAGCACTTTCCAACTCAAGCTCCTCTTCACATCCTCAACATATCTACCCATTCTCCTAGAACCTATTTACCCATACAGCAACCAGCTCTATTTGTTACCCCATACTATACCCACCTCCCTACTACCTTTTCAGTCACATCTCCTATCTCTCTCTCTCTCTCTCTCTCTCCACTGATGACTCCCACCTTCTTCTACCATTTCTTCCATTTCCTCTACACTTCCTTATACTTCCATTACATACAAAGATGATTTGCCCCTGCTTCCCACACTACAAACACCCCACCTCTAACTAAACCCCCGCCTCTCCTAATTTTGTACTGTAAAGCAGACTTAAGTACATCTTGGATAATAATAATAATAATAATAATAATAATAATAATAATAACAATTAGCTACCAGGTAAGCCCACTGACAATCGGCCCCTTTACCGGGTTGACCTAGGAGGAATGTTTGGTTAAGTGACTTGCTCAGGGTCACACAATACAGCATCTACATCTCACAGTATTAACTCTTTGCACCAAGTACCAGACTTGATAGGTTGCACCTCTCTCAGTTGACAAACCATCCTGCAAGCTTCCTCCTAAACATTATCTCTCTTTCTTATCACTCATTTTCATTTATCCATGCAATCTAAGATTCAGCACTTGTTTGTTATCCACTACTCTGAAATACTTCCTTCCTTCCTTTTTCACCAGTAGCTCCGTCCACCTTACTCATCACCTCCACCATCCCCTTTGCATTTGCCTTCCACCATGTTCATCACCCTGTTTACCATCCCCTCTTCCTCGTCCTCTGATTTTTCCATCTTAAATCAACATCCTTTCTTCCTCATAATCTTTGATAAAAAGATCACTGTTATTACATATATCTTAAAATTAAACATCCCCACAAAAATTTTGTTCTCACCTCATTAGAAGTTCAAACTTCCCCATCTCATTTCGTAAATGCTTCATACTTCTCAGACTGTTTCCTTCCCAGTTCCATACCAACCCTCCAAATGCTATCCAGTAGTTCAAATCCAGTAATTCCCTTATCATTTCAGCTCCCACCCATCCCATCTCAATCTTAGATCCCATAAGCATCTCCATCGTCCTTAGCACTTTACTGTATCTTCCCAGTTGTTAATGCCTTACACCTCCATTCACTTTCTCCCAGGTTTTTTCAACTTAGTCTTTGTTTAACATTTATTGTTACCACAGGTCTCTTGAAATCAGGTATCTGCCACCCCTATCATTGCTTTGCCTCATTCTTCATATTCCAGTCCTTTGTCTTTTCCTTTGCTAAATAAATCTATCACATATCTTTTGTATTTCCAATACCAACCTATCGCATGAGTTCATTATGCCATGCTTGCTCAAATGCAGTTATAAAGGTACTACAAAGACCCTTATAACTCACTCCTCCCCATAATGTCCCTACTTTTCCTGACCATCAATCCAACAGCTATCCTCCTCCTCTACTCCTTCTAGTTTTTATTTCAGATATTCCGAACTTCTGAGAACACTATTATCTCAGATATTTCCTTCCCTTTTGGAGAAAGTAATGTGAAAGTGGGATGGTATTTCAGCCCAGGCTTTCTACCAAACCATTCAAACTGACACAAAACCTATGACCACAGCCGTCCATGCATACATGTATCAAAGCCATATCCTCTCACAGTAGCATTAAATCATCAGCAGACTTATTGATGTGAGTCTTTCTGATCTATCCCCATGCTCCCTCAAACAAAAATCTTCCTAAAACTTTGAGATAATTTTTCCACAACCAGTAAGAATATCCAGGCAATATGGAGCATGATTGATATACCCCCCTTTTAAACTTCATCATCTCTGTTTTGTTCCATTTATTCTGATTCGCCTTCCAGGCTGAGCACACAGTTACACCATCTCCTGTAAAAAAAAAAATCCTTTTTCCCAGCAACAGCTTCAAAGTCTCAAACACAAAAATCCCAGCTTACAGAACCAAAGGCCTTCTGCACACTGGTTAATGCTACTCCCACCATTCTTTTCCTCCATCATAGAAAGTCTATTTGCAATCTCATGTGGTCCATCAATAACCTCTTCCTCACAAACTCTGTCTACTCCACTCCTACTTTTAACAACAGAATTTCTCTAGTTTGGCTGTTTAACAATACAAAATACAGATTTCCTTCTGCATTATGTTATGAAATTGGCATATCATTTGATGACTGTTCCTCCTTTCCTTTCCCATTATAAACAACCACAGTGTGCATATTTGTATTTCACTGTATTGTTCTACACTCCTTAGTATCGAATAAAACACCTTAGTTTGTTTCTGGCCAATTTCTAAACTTAACATTTTTAGTAATCAATTGGAAAGCCATCTGGCCTTCCTGTCTTTCTTCCTTTCATGTACCATATAGATTCAATCACCTCCACTATAGCTGACAGATTACTAAACACACTTCTTCCTTAATCATCTGTTACAGGAATCCTCCATTACTCCATTACTCAAAGAAGTGTCTTTCCACTGGTATCCCTTTGTATAACTATGAATCAGTTTCTGAAATGACATCTTTACTTCTGTTTCCGTATTCCAACATATCACCTCCTTTCTCCCTCTTCCTTAATCTGCCCTTCTTCAACTCTAAGCAATTCCTCTCTAAAATCTTTAATTAACTGACCTTTTTATCCCCCTGCCTGTATCTTTTGTGCACTTTATGCAATCATGTTTACATACATTTTATTCAATCCTTTCAGTTTTGATTTATTCTCCCTTTATGTTCCAACAACGTAACCCACCAAGAGCAGCTTTTATACTATCCAGTTTCTCTTCCAAACAGTCTATTTGCTTTATTCTTCACTGTTTGTTTACATCTAACTCCAAACCTATATTGTTGACAACCCTAATTTCACTCCATAAACACAACTGCATTGTTAGACATAATCTACTCCAATATCCTTAACACCTCAATCTCATTCCCTGTCTGGTCATCTTATATGTTCATAGATAAGTACTGGGTTAACTGCCCTTGTAAGCCTTTTTAAGCATAGACAATGCTCCTTTTCTGCTCAAAATAATCTATCCCCTTTGATTACATATAAATATTACCCCTAATGAGAATAAATAAGATCCTAACTAGGATCATCAACTTAAAATCTACCCAGTCTGCTTGCCTGATTACTAGTATTATGGTTGGAAAAAAAACTACCTAATCTGCCACCATTTCATCCTACATGTATCAAAGCCTATCCTATCCATACTCTTCTTCAACCCTCTTTGATTTTTCACAGTAAACATCACTCACCAGTACAATCTTTCCAAATTTGAGGACAACACTACATTGAAGTTGAACCATACCACCATACCCCCTTTCATTTCTTTTTCATTGTACTCCTCTCACTTTCATCCAATCTCACCCATCAATAGAATCGTATTTTCTCTCTTTTTTCCTCTGACCCCATCTACTTCCAACCAATTGTATCCTGTTTACTGTAATTTCTCCAACTGTCTCTATCTTACCCATTTTTTATTCATGTAAGCACATCAAATCTACCATCTCCCTTGATAGTTTTGCTAGAACTCTCTTTTAATTGGGTCATTCATTTCCCTACATTCCATATGATGATTTCATTTTGTGCTGAATAATCAGATGTAAAGAATCGTATACATTGCATGAATCACAAATTAATGAAATACTACATTACTGTATCAGATTTTTTTTGTTTGTTTTGTTTTTCTGGTCAGTTTTCCATGTGTAAGTGACTGTATCTGGATTGAAGGAATGATATTGCATGTTCTAGTCAATAGCATTTATTGAATATTTCTGTATAAGTTCTTTTCTTTTCTCTTTAAATATAATGATCTGCATTTCTCCTCTTAAATCTAATGGTCTGCTTTTCCTTTCTACTTATAATAGTACCAGTCTCTGTATTCTATAACTCCCTCTTCCCCGAATTCCATCCTGAAGGTGTCTTAATGAAATATGCAAGGGTGTTTCAGAGGACATGTAGGCTGCCGCATGAGAGTTCAGACGCACCACTTGAATGCTGTTCTTTTTCTTTATGCTGATTTCAAATGAATGCTATCCGTAACACTAATGTTGTAAGAGTTGAAAAACTCAACTAATGTTATAAGATTGCAGAAACATAGCTATGCACAACTCAGGTAAACCAAGTGCAACAAACAGCCAAAAAATGTATAAACACAGTCCACAAATGTGTTGCACTAGGAAGGACACAGGCAGGTAAAATATGTTGTAGTTTATTCCACGAGTAAACAAGGATAAGCGCTTTCATAGAAAATAAAAACTCTGCTTCATCAGATCCACCATATTCACAACAGAATCAGCTTAAATACTACATACCCCATCAACCATGAGCTAAATTAACTCACACACCCTTTTTGATTTAAAGATACAAATACATACAACCAAAGACATATTGTAGAAAGCATTCATATATAACAAAGCCATTTAAAATATTCATCTAAACAACATGCATGCTTTCAATACAGGTTTAAGAAGGACATTCTCATTTAGTCCTAACCTTTTTTGCACTTGCATCCTAACAATCCACTCAAGTTCCAAAGGCTCTGAATATTTCCTGATGTCACCCATTCTCATGGTTTCAAAAACCCTATCAATAACTCTAAACTTGAACTTATGCTCAGCTCCCTTTTCCACTACATGTTTCGCTATCGCATAAAGGTGTTCCATTATATTTTCCTTAAACTTCTGATTGCTCTTCCCCACATAGAATTAAGACCATATGACACAGTGCGCTAAGTAGATAAAATATTTAGTGTCACAGCTAGCAGAGATTTTAAAATAAAATCTCCTGCTATTATCAGGGTTCACAAAAACATTATCTGTCTCAATACATGTGCAGTATTTACATCCTCCACATGGAAATGTGCCATTTCTTTCAATTCAATTAGTTAGTGGAGACTGTGGAACTTGAGTGGAAAGGGTTGGAACTAAATGAGAATGTCCCTCTTAAACATTTGACACCATTCCCCATTCGGGTATTATTGATAAGCTCACCAGCCTGGGCATAAACCCTTATGTCACAAGATGGATCGCAAACTGGCTCTCAGACAGATCCCATAAAGTAAGAGTAGCGGGATCTATGTCTGAATCCAGACCAGTAACAAGTGGTCTGCCTCAGGGCTCTGTCCTGGGGCCTCTCCTGTTTGGCATATACTTCTCAGAAGTACAGGCAAGCACGGAAGGGCTGTGGCTGACTAAGTTTGCGGACGACTGCAAACTGGGTGCTATAATAGAGTCTCCGGCCGACATGGAGATCCTCCAGAAGGGCCTTAATGAGACTGATGCATGGTGTCAAAGCCATGGTCTCAAGCTAAATGCAAAAAAATGTGTAGTAATTCCCTTTGGAAAAAAGTGTACCCGCAAACTACAACATAGGAGGTAATCCCCTGAAATCTGAAGAAGAAATAAGGGATCTAGGGACCCAAGTAGATAGCCAGCTTTCCTTTGATAACCATGTTGCCAAAGTGGTTAGAAAATCCTTCTATGTGACCCATCTAATCATGAAAGGGTTCACATCAAGATCTAAGGATGTAATGGTGCCCCTCTACTCTTCCCTCATCAGACCCATTATTGAGTACAATGCACCAATTGGAATGTACCTGGCTAGACATCTCCAGCAGCTGGAGAGACCACAGAGGTACCTAACCAAGAGAATTACTGGCCTCAAACAGTTGCCCTATGTAGCACGATTGAAAAAGCTAAGACTGTTCGCTGTTGCATACCGCTTTCTCAGAGGCGATCTCTGTCTAACGTACAGAGCCATGTCCAACCCAGAATTGTTGAACATGCTCCATCTTAGCAAAACCAAATCTACTCAAGCTACACACTCTAGGGATATAAACCTCAACACAACAATGAATAGAACATGCTGGAGGGATAGATTCCCTTCGCAGAGACTTCCCTTACTATGGAACAGGGTCCCGATTTACATAAGACAGAGCCCCTCACTATCACTCTTCAAGTGGAACCTTGATGAGTGGATGGGTAACAGAAGGTTCACACTGGGGATCACACCAACAGCACTACTAGATAGGGGCCAAGGGTACTAGCTGCTAGTACAAGGGTCTAGGGAACTACTAAAGGGGCGGTGAATACTGCACAACGTGGCTGGGCTAATATATGCCTTCGGGCAGATAGCTCAGTACCAACCTATGAACTTATGAACCTATAAACCTGTATTGAAAGCACACAGGTTGTTTAGATGAATATTTTAAATGCCTTTGTTATATATGAATGCTTTCTACAATATGTTCTTGGTTGCATGTATTTGCACCTTTAAATGAAAAAGGGTGTGTGAGTCAATTTAGCTCATGATTGGTGGGGTATGTAGTATTTAAGCTGCTTCTGTTGTGAATATGGTAGATTTGATGAAGCAGAGTTTTGATTTTCTGTGAAAGCGCTTATCCTTGTTTACTCATGGAATAAACTACAACATATTTTACCTTCCTGTGTCGTTCCTAGTGCAATACCTTTGTGGACAATGTTATAAGGTTGTAAACCTGTCCTTCCATTTGTCTTTGTAGTTACCCATTGTTAATCATTGATATCAGAGCACAATAACACTTCTTCCAACTGTAATACATTTACATTTGAGAAAACTCCAATTTTATCATCAGCAACAAACTAGACAAGAGTCCACAGGCAGAGTTGGGGAGTCAAAAGGTATGTCTAAAGTCATTCATATTCTGTTCTGTAATTGCATTTAAGTCACAAAAAAATGCAAAAAAATGTCAATAACTTTATAGTGTTGCTAAATAGACCCAACATTCACATAGTTAGTGGCAATGCTCCCCTCAACCTCAGTATAGGTGCCATCCAAACTAGAATTATAATTGGTTGGCATACTTCATTGCACTTTAGTTAGACACTTACAGCTGTTCAAAGACATAACTGAAGTGCAATTTGCAGAGTAAAAATTCTAGTCCTAACCTGCTTTCTGATTCTTTTCTTTCAAAATTGCTTACTTCAGAACTATTAAAAGCAGGTACCGTTAGTGGGTAATTAGATATTTTTGTGTTGCATAAATTACTTGCCTCAAAACTTTATTGAATGTTTCCTATCTTCTGTTCTCATTGAAGTTTTAAAGATTTTTTTCTTTCTCCTGATAATGCACTGCTGGTTTTAAGCTCACTCTGTTCAGCCCTCATGTCACTCAGGCTTCGCCATGCTTCCCTATCATACACCCAATTCACAGCCACCCCCCCATCATCTAAACTTATTTTCACAGGTCTACCCTAGTACACTTCATCCAATCCTATGAAAAACATGTTCATCCCATCTTCACTCCCTATACCTCAACCCACCAACTTTCCATACTATACTCCTTCCCACAATAACCTCGCTCCCTCTTCCACTACAACTAAACCATGCTTAATACTATATTTTAATTTAACTCCTGCCTTACTACCCTATACTGTAATCTCAGTACTCTAAACATGCTAATTTACATTATTCTCTCCCTACCCCCTTTATCCTCCTCTGCAACCTTATACCCTCACCAGCAGTAATATGGTTAGAAAAGTAATTTACTTGGTTCATCTCATAAGTAAATGGCTTGCATCCAGAATATCATCTCATAAGTAAATGGATTGCATCCAGAATAAAGGAGGTTATTACCTCTCTGGACTTCTCGTTCATTAGGTCAACAATTGAGTATAACATCTCGTTTGGTATGTACCTCTCCAAACACATGCACCAACTGGAAAGGCCACAGAAATACCTCACAAAAAGAATCCATGGCTTCCAACACCTGTCTTATATAGACAGGCTCAAATCACTATCACTCTACTCAGTATTGCACAGATTGCTCAGACGTGATCTGCGTCTCTCTTACAATTCAATATCAAACCCTGCCCTACTACAGATGCTCCATGTCAGAGTACCTCACTGACCCTCTTCAAGCACAACCTTGATGAGTGGATGGGAAACCACAAATTTGTCCCAGGGGTTTCACCTATGTCCCTCATTAACAGGGGTGACAGGTGCTGAATGAGGTTTCTTTTTTGGAGATAAACTCTTGGCTAGGCTTGTAAAGGCACCAGGGCCATTAGCCTAGTAACCTCCTATGATCCAACAACTCTCATAAATCATACCTCGACTGTTACTTCATCCTCACCAATCTACCCTCTTCCCACTAGCTTCTCTGACATCACTCCCAACTTATTCCTTATAGTTCTATTTTACTATTCTAAACATAAAATATTCAACATATTCTATCCAAACATACTGCTAAAATTTCTAACTATCTTAACAAAAAGTTCCATAATAAATATACTTTCCCTGTCCTTCATCCAGCAGTGTGGTGACATTCACCCTACCCAAGGTCTCAGCTAGACTGTAAACCACAGTGTGTATACCAAAACTCTAAAAATAATCACTTTAAGCTTTAGAAGAATATGTAATAAAATCACTGACTTTTATGCCTGGATAATTCAGTATAATCCAGATATCCTAGCTGCAACAAATACCTAGCTAAAACCTGATATTAAAGATGTTAAAATACTACCCACTGGCTACAATATCAGAAGGCTCTATAAAATACACAAAAGATTAGGTTGAATAGCCGTACTTTTCCCAAATAGCTTCACAGTGATCTCCTACTCAAAGACCATCCCAAAATTTGCATCTAAGAGTATATGCATCACTGTGCTATATACCCCTCCCCCCAGGACACAACATTCCCATACTGGAAGAAATAGTATTCTAGAAAGCAGAATCAATTACCAGTGTAACCATCATCCTCAATGATGTTAGCATTCACTTGCAGACCCTACCAACAAATAGCCCAATTAGTAGCTTGTACCTCTATAGATTCACAAAACTTCTAAATACACCAACAAGATATAGCAACAATAATATCTAACAATCCATCCTTGACTGGATTCTGATCAGCAATCCGTGTAACTTTACTTCTTCAGGAACCACTCATAGAGACCCTAAGTAACCACCTACCAGCCTAAGCCCATAGGACTATTTGTCAACTAACAAATGAACAAAGCTCAAAACTACCTATAATCTGTCAAAGTTCACTGAAGAGTCTTTCACTGAATCTCTGAAAGCTATAAACTGGCCTGTTCTAAAAAGCCTTCCCCTTAACAAAGCAGTACAACATTTCAGTGCAAAATTGCTGAACATCCTTAACATCTTAGCACCTGGGCATACAAAATGAATTAAAAATAACCATGCACCAAGTCATGTAAGCTGCTTATGAAAGAGAGACAGAGCATGGGTTACCTGGTAAAAGAACAAAAGTTGCAAAAATGTACAATTATTCAAGCAACTATACAACCAACTCAAAAAAAACAAGTTACCAGGGAAAAAATACATTACACCCTTATGCAAAACAGCCATAAGAATAACCCTAAAACTCTGGACCACCTAATCCTCTTGTCCTTAACCCAAGATCTAAAAGCATCCCAGCCCATGCCTAGACATTCCCCTCTTCAATAAGACACCAACTTTAACACATACTTCAAATAATGCATATCCAACTTAACCTCAATGCCATCTAATGCATCCCCATCTTCACCATTAAACCATCCTATCTCTGCCCTTAGCATATCTCCTTCACAGTTCTCACCTAACAACCTCTTCTCCAATGCTCTCACACCTGACTGTGCCTACTTCACTTTCAGCCTGATCCTATAAGTCTGGTAAAAATATTACATAAGCTAAAACCTTGCTTTACCTTAGCTGACTATCTTCCACTACAGTTCCTAAATCTGGGTGTAGAAGCAATAGCATATGCAATCAGCATCCTCATTAATAGATCCATTGCATCATCTAGTGTCCCTAATTAATGGAAATACCACATATTATCCCTTTACAGAAAGGAGGTAATTCTACTGAAGTAACAAAGTTTTTTCCCAAAGCCATCTTGTCTCCCCTCTCAAAAATCCTAGAAAACAGCATAAACCAACAAGTTTTCCAGTAATCATCAATACATGGTTTTAGCCAGGCTACAACTGCCTTAATATCATTCATGGATACAGTCAATAAAGCTTGCAACTCTGGCAAACTTGTATTTGCAGTATTTCTAGCTCAATTTAAAGCTTTTTACATGGTGTGTCATTCTAAAATCCTCCATTAGTTAGGCATTTCCTTACATACCAGGCACCCTGCTTCTTTCTTTCTCACTTCCTCATAGTAATTCCATAGAGCTCATTATCTTCTTCTAAAGACCTAAGATACGTTATTTATTTGTATTTATTGGAATTTGTTTAAGAGAGTAGAGCACTTACCTCAATGGACCAGTTTCACATGAAGTTTTAATGTGTACATCGTTGCTTCTATGCTTGCTTTTCCTAAGTTATACAGGACAAGTTCAATTCTCTGTTGGAAACTAGCCCAAGAAAAGTCCTCCACAGCCTAAATTGTTCTACCAGCCATAGGAAGGCCCTGTACCAGGCTACTTTTTTCAGCATCCATTGCTTGGCGCCACAGCAATAAAATGTTTAACTATGAAATGCAATCAAATGTCTTGGTTTGGGCTTACCAGTCATTAATTTTGCCACTGTCTGTGCTAGGTCTATCTCTGTATCCAATCGTGTCTTCTCTTCCATTTTCATACTGCAAAAGTGTTCTCTGAATTATCATGTTTGCTTATCAGGTCTGCTATTATTGTATCCAGTGATCTAATTTCCTTCTCCTGCTTTCGGGCCTTTTCTACCCGATCTTCCTTTTTGCTTTTTTTTTTTTTTGTCTACCACTGCAGATTTCACCCTCTCTATTTCCCCTCTGCTCTTACCATTGTTGGCTCCTCCTATAAGGTTATAGTGCCTTTGAAGATATTGCCTAGTTTATTGATATTAACTTCAACTTTGCATCCATTCTGACCAAACCTTATATTACACTCAACTTTTGCATGCAATGATATTCCAGATAACCATCTGCCCACTTTTCTACCACTTTGCCTCATTTTTATCGCTTTAACTCATTACATCCAAGTGACTCCTTCAGGTGCATCTGCAGTTAATTCCTACTGATGCCTCTAGGAGTCAAATATTGCTTGTTCACATTTGCATCAATAATTCCAAAACCATACTATGTACAAGGATTTAAAATATTTAATCTTAAAGCTTACACAGTAGCAAAGTCAAATGCATTAATATTTGACCTCTGTTTAGTGCAGGTAAATAGATATAAACTGTTGTTTTTATGATATTAATTTATAGAGATATAATTTTTACATTTATCTAAATATCTCAACAAACAAGTAACAGAGACAGAACTCCTTAGCCTCATAAGAAAGCTCTCAATTAGATGAATAAAATGCTACTGACAGCATGTGTATAACTTGAGTGGTTGCTGAGCTATTCTAAGTTCTTTACAAAATATTACAAATCTAATACTTATTGCATTTACTGTTACTTATAAAATGTGTTTGAAGACCTAGAACCTAAATAATACTACCACTATAAAAATAGTTTGTGATGAATAGTCTGCCATTTTATATATCTTTCATAACCCTTATGGTTCCAGAAATATGAGCAATTGTTTGAAATGTGAGGACAAAATTTCATTCTGTCAAAAGGCTTAGGCTCAGCCCATTGAAGTTACAGTGCAAACTTCCTGAGCTCCATCGGAGTGAATGAGTTAAAATATTGATTCAACTCTTGCCCAAAATGTAGGTCAAAGGCCAAACTGCTACTTCCATTACAACTGAGTGGCAGGCCCCACAGCAGTGATGAATTTTAAACTACTGGCATCTGCCATTCAAAGAACAAGACCATTTAGTTGAAGCATCATAACATTTTTGAGAAGAGATTGCTCATTTTTAAGCATGTGCAGTAACTGTAAATTTGGTGTAGTAGACTGATCTGTCTATAGCAGTGAACTACTGTAGGAGTAAGATAGACTTATGGCACGAAAAGGTATTATCAGTCTCTCCTGAAATAAGGTATGAGTGTGTGTGTGTGTGTGTGTGTGTGTGTGTGTGTGTGTGTGTGTGTGTGCGTGTGTGTGTGTGTGTAAGCAACACTTTTAACAAAGGTACTGTTACTGTTGTTAAGCAAGCACTAGAAGACAGTGGATTCAGGGTGAGTTGTATGTGATTGTTGGAAGCCAGGGTTCATAACCCTCATCTGCAGCTGTTTACTGTGAGTGAAATTTGCATGTGGTTGATGTAGATTTGGACTGTATCCCAAGGCAGCAGTGATCAGTTACTGTATTTTAAGACCAAAAAACTTTATGTGTATCATCTTTATTTGAGACAAATCTGTTAATTCACAGACCATAGCCCTGTCTTTGGACGATTATTTTGCAGTGGTAGTGTTGCTTTAAGTCTATGCTCTCATGTATCAACTGATGGTACAATATATAGTTTTAAACATCACCAAATTATGTGTTAATTATGACAATGGTAGAATTATTATGCTACTGCTATTGAAGGGTAAATAACTGCTTTTTGTAAAAAATAAATAAATAAATAATTTGCTTTTTAGCTCATCAACTTTCACCTTAGAGTTGTTTATGCCAAGTAGTGGGGGAACACTTCTATCAGAGGTGCAGGAGAATGCAAAATTTATTTATTTACCCTTTGTTTACTGGGTTAGTCCCACTAGTCTTGTAGCATCTTTTCAGAGAGGGCATGAGGTTGGTATTTAAATTACTAGTAATAGTAGTAGTTCTACTGTACTTGATAATCTACTCTTCTGTTAACAACTCAGTAACCCTGCATCTACTTACCATCATTCATCTGTAACTTACAAAACTCTCCTGGCATCTCATTTACACCAGTTATAGCAGCCAAGTCACTTATCTATAAATCCTGTGTATAAGCCAAAACCTACTGTGTTTTTTTTGTTAAGTGCCATGGGATCTTCTACATCCATCCAAGCTACCACCAGCTTAAGATGATAGGATCACCACATAGCATCTTATTGAAAGAACAGCACACTAAGGAATGCAGTAGCCCTTATAGTTACATTGCAGTGACAGTAGTTTGGATACTAATTCAATCAACTGGAGTGGGAATAGAACCCATAATCTTCTATACTTTCAGTACCAAAGGAAGTGTGCCACCTGTTTAGCCATATACACTGTCTTGTGATCACCATTTTTTCTTTTTTTCATGTTTCTTTTTTTTTCTTGCATTTCCTGTAAAACACTTGTAGGAGATTGAAATAAAAGTGACCTGACGATATATTTAATGAAAAGCCTTCCTGAAACTGAAAAATTGACTAGAAGTTTGGATATCACTGGTTTAAGCTTGGCACAGCAAACTGCATAGAAAGGGAACTACTGTCGGCATGAAATCATTCTTTTGCTTTTTTTGATAAGTAGAAGAAAGGGAATTTGAAGTAAAGCGAGCATGATGTCATCTACTTCAAGAGCTCACTCAGAAGAACTGTGTGGTTATCTATTCTGAAATAAAGTGCAAAAAGAAGTGGGGAATAATTCAACCAGGTTATGGTTCATTTATGCTAAACCCCTTATCAAATTTGTAAAATAAAACAGTTTTACTCCCATTCTTAAGTGCAGACCATCAACCTAGCCATGCTCCAATTTTTGATATCTTTATAGAAACATAGAGAAAGATGTTGAGAGAAGTCACATTTTATTACTAGTGGTGCTGCATTTTTGAGACTCTGGTTGCCAAGTTACTAAGTAAACACCCTTCTTCCCCATTTATCTTCATGACCAACTATCCTTTTTCACCATTACATTAAAATAAAGAAGAGGGCAACATATGGGTTTTATGTGTAGTGTGTTGGAATTTATGGTTGTGCCATGGTCACCATTTCAGAGGTATCCCAAAAAGACAAATCTGATTTCAGAATATACATGGAGAACAAGGCAAATTTCTGCTTTCCCTATATTAACTAGACTGGAATTTTTATAAATAATATCGTGTCAATTTTTATTTACAGCATAAAAGTGATAATTGTAGGAACTGAAAAAAAAACATAAAAAACATTTGCAAGGAGACCTCCCTATATCTCTTTACTTAAATATACTAACTCTATAATCACATATCAGGGGAGAAAAGTAAATTTCCCAGTGCCAGCACTCAGAAGTCTAATATGAGTAATGTAAGTCAATCACTTTTCAGCTTAGCAATATGATCAAACAAAACACCGGTTCAGCCAGGTGAAGGACTACAAATTTTCTTTTGTCCTTTTATTGTGGAATGTGCTGCCACATATTTTAGTAGCTGAATTATTTTCAGCATTTTATACCTACAACTACTCTCCATGGTTGTTTTTAAATGTTGTATTGCCAAGAATCATTGAGGTCAGAGTTATTTTCCCCAAAATATTTACTGAGGCAAAATGTCACATCACATGGGGGCTCTGCAGAATTTGTAACCTTTAGATATTGAGAAATTCATCTTTCCTGCTAGGTTGAATCCAGTCCTTCCTTTCAAAATATTCATAAACAATACCACACTGCAAATAAACATGCTACCATCTTCTGGTATGCAGAAGACTCGCGTCTAAACTGCTCTGCCAAGAATCTGTAAGAATTACAACAGATAACCCAAGAATCCCTACTATCTATTGATCATTGGCTCCATGACTCACAGCTCCTGAACCCCCAAAATGTAAAATGGTCCTATTCACCTCAAGTATTTCTCTCACAAGAAGAATGTTTTCAACGTAACCTCTTCTTACTGTACCAACATGGAACCAACAACCTACACAAAACTTCTAGGGATCATGATTTATGAAAATATGAAATTCGACTTTCATCTAAAACAAGCAGTAAAAAAACATAAAATCTTGGTTCCTTCTATAAGATAAAGCCTTATTTTTGCCCTGCATGCAAACACATATAATGAGTCACACAACTGAATAACTCTGTAGGTGACTTCCTCTTTTTCTGTAACATATACAAAATCTGAAACTCTGACCTACTTGGCCATGTTCTTGCTATTTCCAGGGCAATGCCCACCCTCCATAATACCCCTTAAATCTAATTCCTTAAATGCCATAAATACTAACCCACACACAAACATGTTATCCTTTATCTACCCTATTCTGACTAGCCACTCTTTATCTACAAACCTTCTCTGGCAACCACTCCATCTGTTAAACCTTCTGTCTCTCACATCTGAACCAGCCTACTTCACAATGCTCTTCTATCTTTCAACTCAGTACCCCTGCATCTGTTTACTGCCATTCTTCTGTACTTTATGATCTACTCTTTTAACAACTCAGTAGCCCTGCATATAATTACTGCCATTTAAGTGCACTTAGCAATCTGTTGCTTATTTAATTAAAAAAATCCTGCTTTTTTCTATTGTTCCATTGCACTTCCGTTGGCCATAGTATAGACTGGATTCAGACTGGTACTAAAAATCAGGACACTTTTCTTTGGAGAAGCCACCCTGTACCCTCATGCCAGGAGCATACAGAAAGAGTATCTAATTGAAGGTTACTGGTTCAGGGTTCAGTGAGAGCTATTTCATTGGTGCAGGGCTCAGTTTGAGCTATTTCATTGGTGCAAGGCTCAGTTTGAGCTTTTTCATTGGTTTCTTTGTATTAGCTGCTTTGCTCTTGCATCGGTATAGCACACTATCGTGCAGCACTATGCAGAGGGGGGTACCTCTTGGTGGTTTTAGATGTAAAAGTTCCAATAGAAGTATTTTCAGCTTCTGGTGTCATTCTAAGGGGATCCAGTATCTGTCTGCCTGGGACGACATGGTTGACAGACCACGATGCTTTGCCAGAGATATCCTGCACCTGTCGCCCCTGGGATTTCAGATACTGGCTAAGGGTCTTGCCACCCCTAGAGTGCCTTTTTTAGGCAAGGTTCAAATGACAAATTCACCACCATAACAGGAACAGGTAAGCAAAAACTGAGGGTAATGCCACTCAATACTAGAAATCTAAATCTCAAAATGCACTCACTCAAGGCACTCCTTAAAATGGAGAACATCGATATCTCTGCAGTGACTGAGACCTGTTTCAAGGCCCTAGAGAGCACCCCTGCATTACCAGGCTATAACTCATACCACACTTTTTGGCAATCTAACCTGGACCAGAACACCAAAGGTGGAGGTGTGTCAATATTTATTAAGGATAGCCACACCTCCAGGCTAATTGCCCAGCATAATGCATCCGAGGTTATCCAAGTGCAACTAACTCTGGGCAAAACTACAATCCAAATTGTAGCTTGCTACAGATCTTCCACCATGTCCCAGGATTCCCACTCCTCTTTTCTTGGTATACTGGAAAATATTAGGGTTCAACCAAACACCCTAATAATGGGTGATTTCAACTACCCCACCATTAACTGGGAAAACTACTCATGTACCAATTCCTTCGCTCAACGCTTTCTGGAATTCATAAATTCCAATGCCCTAGATCAACTTATCCACACCCCCACCAGGGGCAACAATATCCTAGAACTAGTAATTATCAACATGAGTGACAGGTGTTCCAAACCTGAAGTCAACTCCTCGTTGGTCAGATCAGACCATAAGCTAATTACGCTAGATATCTGCATCCCGCCCCCACCCACCATTAAGGAAACCATGGTAAAAAATTTCTCCAAAACCAACTTCATGCTTCTTAAGACAGAAGTGACGAACTTCATGACACCCATGCAGATGGACAATACAGCTACAACTGCTGAATCCTACACAAATGCACTCTATAAGCACTTACACAAGTGCATGGATCGTGCTATCCCAAACAGAACCAAGACGTTATCCTCAAAAAAAGGAAGCCAATATGGTGGTCCCCTGCCATAAACAAACTCTACAATAGAAGGAAGAAACTGTTGAAAAGAGAGTAAAATCCCATGAGTGGAGGAGCTCCTTGGTCAGCCTCAGTAAGAAGCTGAGACACCTTATAAGATCCTCCAAAGCTAGCTACGAAAACAAAATCACCACTGATTCTAAGGGCAACCACAAAGTATTCTATAGCTATGTCAAGAATCTCAATGGCAACACCCAGATCTGCTCTGAGTTACAGCACAATGGCACGAAAATTACAGAACCAACTGATATTGCCAACATCCTAGCAGATAGTTTCAGTGATAACTTTACGCCCCTCTCACCCCCTAAAGGGCCCATATCCATACAGGAAGAATGCAGAGTCCCTGTAATCACATCTATGCAGGTAAAAACTGCACTCTCTAAAACCAAAAACACAGCATCCATGGGACCAGACAACATCCCAGGCTGCATTTTACACGAACTTCAGAATGAAATGGCTCCCCACCTAAGCACCATGTTCAATCATAGGCTCATGTCAGGCTTTGTACCCACTGAATGGCGCACAGCAACAGTTATCCCACTCCACAAAGGGGGAGCCACCACTGATCCTGGGAACTATCGACCTATTAGCCTGATGAGCCTGGTCTGCAAGGCTATGGAACGTATCATCGTGGAACTCATAAACAAAGACATTGGTAACCTGCAAACTCTGGACTCCACCAAAGTTTGGATTTGTGAAAGGCAGATCATGCCTTCTGAACCTGATCAACTTCTTTGCGACAGTCACCAAAGCCGTAGACAAGGGTAAGGTGGTTCACACAGCCTATCTTGACCTTGTCAAGGCTGTCAACACAATCCCCCATTCTGGAATTATAGCTAAACTCACTAAACTAAGTATAAATCCCTATGTCACAAGATGGGTTGCCAACTGGCCCACTGACAGAACCCATACTGTAAAAGTTGCAGACTCCAGATCTGACTTCAAACCAGTGACAAGTGGAGTAACACAGGGTTCATTCCTGGGACCTCTTCTGTTTGGTATCTACTTCTCTGAAATACAGGCTAACACAGAAGGCCTCTGGTTAATGATGTTCACAGATGACTGCAAACTAGAAGCCATAGTCGAGTCCTCAAATGATGTGGACATCCTACAGAAGGGCCTCACTGAGACAGATGCCTGATGTCAGAGGCATGGCCTCAAGCTCACTGCCAAAAAGTGCATTGTCATCCCCTTTGGTAAAAACTCTGTACCCATGAACTACCACATAAACGGTAGTCTACGTAATGCCGAATGCATGATAAGAGACCTTGGGACCCAAGTGGACAGTAGCCTCTCCTAATAATAATAATCACATTGTCACAGTAGTCAGGAAATCCTTCTATGTGGCACACATCATCACAAAAGTGTTGTCATCCAGGAAAAAAGAGGTAATTGTTTCCCTCTACTCGGCACTCATTAGACCCATTATAGAGTACAACTCCCCTTTTGGAATGTACCCCGCAAGACATCTGCAGCAGCTGGAAAGGCCACAGAAGTACCTCACAAAGAGGATTACTGGCCTCAAACAGATGCCCTACACTGACCATCTCAAACAACTCCAGCTTTACTCTGTAGCATATCGCCTACTCTGAGGAGATCTCTGGCTAACATATAAAACTATGTTAAATCCAGAGCTGTTGGAAATGCTACACCTAAAGAAATCCCAATCCCTCTGAGATATATGCTCTAGGGACCTAAACCTTGTCACCACAATAAACAGGACATGCTGGAGGGATAGATTCCTGTCTCAGAGACTTCCTATACTCTGGAACAAGCTACCCATCTATGTCAAGCAAAGTTCCTCATTAGCACTCTTCAAGAAAAATCTTGATGAGTGGATGGGAAATAGGAAATACACCCCGGGGATCACTTCTGTGGTTCTGCTCATCAGGGGCACAGGAAATTAACTTTCTTGGGTGGCGTAAGCCAGGGAACCTTGCTGGCTAGGCTTACTTAGGCCCTTTGTACCTACCTATGAACCTATGATGCAGCTGCTATCTAGCAGAGCAGTTCTTGAATAGCTCCCAGCTCTTCAGTAAACCACCCAGCAGAGATTTTACGACATCCCCTGTCTTATAGAACTCCTACTGTACACCACATAGATTATTCACTCTAAAATAGCTCCCTGCCTGATACCCCCATCTTTTTCTCCTTATTTGCTGAGGTAGATATACATATATATATATATATACATATATAGATATATACATATATATGGGTCTACTTCATAAGATCGACAGACCATTTGATCGACATTCATTTGGTCGACAGCTCATTTGATCAACAACCAGCATTCAAGGCACTAAGGGATTTTCCCCCTTCCCCAATGTTGTGCGACCCTGGAGTTGGTATATATAGTTAGTGGGGTGTGGCTGTGCCCCCCACGCCCCCTCCTAACTATATATACCAACTCCAGGGTCGCACAACATTGGGGAGGGGGGCAAATCCCAAGTTTTTGCCTTGTATACTGGTTGTCGGTGAAATGAGCTGTCGACCAAATGAATGTCAATCAAATGGTCTGTCGATCTTATGAAGTAGACCCATATATATATATATATATATATATATATATATATATATATATATATATATAAATATATCTAGATACATCTAGTGTGTGTGTGTGTGTGTGTGTGTGTGTGTGTGTGTGTGTGTGCGTGTGTATATATATATATATATATATATATATATATATATACGCATATAACGCATATATATATGGTACAATCCACACTGTCATGAATTATATGTATGCCATTAATATTGTTAAACACTTTGGTATTCTTTCTGTGGAATATACATGACTGTCTGCTGGTGCGGAACACCAGTGAAGTTGATACACCAGATGCATGTTTGCTACCTGTTCTGCTTATGCACATGCTACATTTTCCAGTGGTATATTTCAGTTACACATCACTGCACAATGTGTCAGGAGGTACATGAAAAAGGCTGCATTGTACACAAATATCGGTGTGGGCACCATGATGGTATTATGGCCTCTGATGTGGATGTCCTTCACATACCCAGCACTTGCATTAACATTCAAGGGAGCAGTCAGTACTGTGACTACATGCTGGTGGATGTACCACTTACCATCTACGCCAGCACATGGCTTCACATACCTTTTGGTCTGATTATAGAGTGTGATGTCCACAGTATACTTGAGTCAGAGTGGTGAGTCTGTTTCCTGAATCAACAAATCCCCGCTTGTGTCTTGTCAATGCAGGTGTTGTCATGCCTCTGGCAGCAGTGTTCAATATGTGTTGCTATGGTCTGTATGTTACAGTTGGAGTCAGTGGTTGCCCACATTCTCTAGTCTTTCAGACAACTGTGTGGGCACAGGATGTGTATGTCATCTGTGATGTCCATCACTTGATTAATCGACAGTGAAGTGCCTAACAGACAGCCCTAATGTACAGACCTGATCTCTGGAACTGAGATATAGGTCACATTGCACATGTCTAAATAGTGAGATGCCACGTATGTGATACACTGGTCTACCCATTTGGTGATATAGCTGTTTATGGCCACAAGTAATAGTGTTGAACGAATGCCTCACTGTGGATTTCTGTCAAATGCTTGACTTGACAAGTTCCACAGGATGATACTATTGTCATCATGCATGCTCTCGATGACCTTTTTGAACACAACTATTAGATGTAACAGACATGATGTAGCATTAACAACTCACACAGGTCTGTTGCACACAGCTGAAATATGACTTATGTACATTTTGAAGAGATCCAAGCTCACATACTGGTCTACCTCACAGTCGAGGAGAGCCAGAATGTCACTATACATGCATGCAACAGGTGCTGCCCCTCTAATCAGATAGATGCATGTTGATGCAAACACTTGTATGGGAATATAGCCCATGTGGCTACAGTGTTGACATGTATTTAACTGTATTAGGAAGGTATATGTGCTGAGTCACACCATCGGCGATCTTTGACATTGTCACAGGCCATTGCTGCCATGTGATAGGATTGGGTGAAGGTAAGACAGTTCATACTGCCTATCATGATCTGGCCTAGGGTTCTGACACAATCCTACATGCAGGTATCATTGAGAAACCCTCACATCAGTAGATGGGTAACCAAATGGCTCACAAACAGAATACATACTGTGAAAGTTGGTGAATCAGCCTGCACCAGTAGAGCTGTCACCAATGGCAAACCACAGGGATCTGTGCTTGACACTTCACTGTTTGGACTCTATTTCTCGACAGTTCAAGCTAAAGTATATGACCTTTGGCTTACCAAGTTTGATGATTCTTGCATATTGGGTGCAATCATTGAGTCCACCAATGATGCACTGAGAATAGAGCCCTTACCTAAGTACATAAGGTCCAGAACACTGTACTTTACAGAAGTGCCACAGCACAAGTCTGACATGGAGTGTGTCAGACAACACTTTATAGCTGATGACATCAGCAGTGTCTGTTGAGGGGAATATAATACACACACACACACACACACACACACACACACACACACACACACACACACACACACACACACACACACATGCAAACAGTTGACTGTAGTGAAAATAGAACCCCTACCTATCTAAGTAGACATACTACAGAACTTAGTACTTTAATAAAGTGTCAGAACACAAGTCTGACTTTTACAAGAGTGCAGGTGAACTTATAGTAGATGACATCAGCAGGCCATTTGGGTGACAAGATGTTGGGTGAGCTGCATGAAATGGATGTGTAAGCATCTACAAGAATCAATATTATGTCAATCCATGGTATTGGAGCAGTAACTGTGAGATGTACAATTCTGCTCTTCTGTCTACACACACACACACACACACACACACACACACACACACACACACACACACACACACACACACACACACACACACACACACACACAGCTGACTGCAGTGAGAATAGAACCCCTACCTATCTATGTATATGGACTACAGAATACAATACTTTTAAGCAAGTGCCACAACACAAGTCTGACTTTTACTAGAGTGCAGGTGAACTTATAGTGGATGAGATCAGCAGGCCATGTTGGAGACAAAGATGTTGGGAGGTCTGCATAGGCACATAGCTTCATAGGTTAATAGGAGGCTACTAGCCTAATGCTCCTAGTGTGTTTAGAAGCCTAGCTGTGTAAAAACGCTAAGCATAATTAGATGGTCATTTTTAACAGAACTATTTTGTGAGCGGCACCAATTGGCCCTGTCCATGAGGGACATATCTGCCACCCCAGAGGTGACTT
Source organism: Protopterus annectens (assembly GCF_019279795.1). NCBI lineage: Eukaryota > Metazoa > Chordata > Ceratodontiformes > Protopteridae > Protopterus > Protopterus annectens. The sequence goes on along the minus strand of NC_056726.1, from coordinate 1,277,802,927 downwards.
TACAATCACCAAACCAGTAGCCAAGGTTTCACTTGAACAGGGTCATTGAGGAACACTGCTTTACATGCAGTGGGAGCCTATTACAAAGGAGTGTCAATTACTGAGGGATATATCTGTCTCCCCAGCTTGTTCTGTTTATGTCACAGACTAGGTTAAGAACCCAGGGACAAGTTATTCTTGTCCCATTTGATTTGGAGATGTCCAGCATTTCAAGAAGGCCAGGGTATAAGACCGTTCTGTAGGGCAGGCATAGGTCACCTCTCAGCAGCCTGCATTATACTGAGTATAGTAACAGTTTTTTCACTCTTTCCATGTATGTCCTGTTTGGAGGCCCTGGAATCTCCCAGGCTCAAACCTGTGCTTTCTCCACTTGCTGCAGGTGTCTGGTGTGGTACAGATAGATGGGAGAATTTTACTCAGTTACGTTGCCACCTCACAGCAAGAGGTTCTCCGGTTCGAACCTCAGCTGGGGTGCCTTCTGTGCAGAGTCTGCATGTCCTACGTGTGGTCACGTGGGTTTCCTCTGGGTGCTCCGGTTTCCTCTCACATCCCAAAGACATGCTGTAGGTGGATTGGACACTCTAAATTGGCCCTACATGTGAGTGTGTGCCTTCGGTGGAAGGTTGGGTGCCAGGCTGGCAACTCAACACCGTAAAACTCCACTGCCAGTCATGAGCAGACAGGTGATCCGCTGTGGCGACCCCTAACCGGGAAAAGCTGAAAGAAGAAGAAGTGATCTGATAAGGGTAGAGTACAGAGAGGTATGATCACCGTGGTCTTGGATGTGATGTCCATATGTATGATGTGCACAATGCAGAATGTGTGTGTCAGCACTATGGACACATAGCAATGAAAGTGTAGATTGCTATCAACATGTGTTCCCAAGTCTCACAACTCTGTGACTGAACTTAGGGGGGTGGTATGTATATCATAACTATCAGTGGTACTTCATTAAGAAAGGGGACAATGAGGCATTGTATGCTTTAAGGTACAGTCCATGAGTTTGTCAGCAATCATTTGTGTTTATCAGCCCCTTCTGTAATATGTTACCACCATGGGGGACTGTATATTAGTGCATCCAGTTACCACACATCTGCAAACTTGGTATTCCACAGGCCATCTACCTTTGCCTGGACTTCAGAGAAATGGTTTCCAAACAGTTGAGGGCCCAGCACAGATCCTCATGGTATTCCACTGGTAAGTAGTCTAGTGGTGGAAGTGTAGTCCCCAACTTTGGCAGTGTGTGCTCTGCTGGCTATTCATCTAGTAATACATGGCTTAATCCCCAGATGGAAAATTTTTTTTTATGATACTTGAATGGGGGATAGTGTGAAAGGCCTTGGATAACTCAACATGGGAAGAATGTCCTGTAATCTTTTATCCAGGTCTTTGGGGTCATTATCAAAGAAGCCCATTAGGATTAATAAGCAAGATCTACCCTTGACAAAAAGTAAATGTGCTGGTTCAAATGTGTTGAAGGTCACCTATGTACCTGTATTTATGGTCCATGTAGATTTCTTCCCTAGCCTGGCAGATAAGGCTCTTTAGGTGTATGGGTCAATAGTTGTAGTTCTGCCTGTTACCAGATCAATGTGCATTGCATAGTACACAACATTCGATATTACATTTTGTAGTGTGGTTGATATAGGTGTGAAAAATACTGAGATACCAGGGTTAAAGTGCTGGGGTGGGGCTGGCAACACATGGATGTATTGTAAATATGTGACATATTCTTGGATAGGGCCCTCAGCTTTTAATGTTTCCACATGTAATTTTATGTCATACACAGGAAATGGACAGTAAACAGCAGGAATACAGCATAATATGTACATTTCCATAGCAAGGCAAACAGCAGGTTTGCGTGATGGTTAGCAAAGTGCATACACATGAGAGATACACATTTTTGCACAGCTAACCAGTGCACAGATGCAAACAACATTGCTAAAGTGTAACAGTATTGAGTCTATGAAATACATGTGCTGCTTAACTGACTCTGTGGCAGCACATGCTAATGCATTGATACATTGTTTTTTTGAACCAGATGGTATTGCATTCAAATACATGTGTATCTAATACTTTAAAATAGTTTTCATTACAGAGTGATAATGCAATGACATGTATTGTTTATACAAGATGTGTTGCTGTGTATTGACATAGCACAGTGGTGTTAAGTAGTATTCTGTGGGGGTAACCACAACTGTTTGCTGCTACTCACTGTTGATGCACACCTCCATGCAAACATGAAGCCCAAAATGTGAAGGGATCCATTGCTATTCCAGCAACTTATGTTATGTTGTGTGTGATTCTATTTTTTAACCAGATTATAAGTGTTAAATGGGATAGATAGGAAAGTGGTGAAATATAGCAAGCAGAGGGAAGAACAAAGGGAAAGTCAGACATTAACGTGCAGGAGGGAGATAGGAAAGAACCATAGATATCCATTGCTTTAACAGTGTAAACTGAACATATGTGCAAAATATTAACTGAATTTGGACTGTCACCTCCAGAGAGAGGAGTGACCACAACACAGTCATGTTGTATAGCCAATTAGATGAATCAAGTGTGTCAAGAAGACACATGTGCAAAGTGGAGACTGATGTATGGGACAATTTTCTTTTGTGGGACAGGTGCCCATTTACTTTTTATTTGAGAGACAGAGAGAAAGAAATGTTGGAGAAGGGACATAGGTATGTCTGGGCTGGTAAGTTGGGTAGGTAAGGAAGCACGTTCAGACAGACAAGACAAGAGACAGGGATGGCGATGGGCACAAAAGACTGGGGGACACCATGATTGGGGTGAGGGTGGGGACATCCACAGCCCATGGTCGTCAGGTTGGGTGACAGTGTAATTGAGTCCTCACCCACTGGACTGCCATCACTGTCAACACACTCCACCAGTGGCTGGAGGGCTTGATGTCTCCTTCTCCTTCTCCTCCTCATCCTAGTTCTATACAAAATGAGGAAGAGCAGCCTCCCCAGCCAGCATATGTGTGCATCAAAGGTGTTGTGAACAAACCTATGTACCATCCTTGGCATTTCAGTGTGGGTGATAAAATTACCACCTCATCCACTGCTCCCGGCAGGTACTGGTGGACCAGCCTTCCATACTGGACTACCTGAGGGGGCAGGTAGTGCAGGAGCAGCAGAGGTAGTGTTGCCAGGTTGGTTCCCAGATGTGCTGGGCATCGGTGCTGCAGCTGGTGAAAGGGGGTAGGCGGATACAATGGGGCAGGCCTACCACACTGTGCTGTGGAGCATTTAGTGATGTGGTGCACATGGATGACATGGACACATTTTGATAACACATAATAAAATTTTAAAATATATATATGAAAATAAAATAAAAATTAATTTTTTACAATAAAATAAAATAACATAAAAATAAAATAAAAAATATATACATAAACTAAAATAAAATAAAATAAATGACACAAAAATATTTTTTATAAATAATATGAAATAAAATAAAAATAAAATAATAAAAGAGAGATAAGAGTTGGGATGAGAGAAAAAAAAGAGATAAGATTAGTACCTTCATATGTGACATACAATGCATTAATAGAATTATTTGACTTTATCTTAAGTTTTACATTTAAGACTACCACCTCTCAACAGATGCACACTATACTACAGACTGCAGCAAGTAATCCTTAAAATGTGCATATATCACATATATACATGTTCAGTTATACAGATTTCAGTTTACAGCAGGGCATTTGTGCCACTGGTATAGAGGTTTTAATTTAATGTAACTATTATTACAGAAATGACAGTATTGTATGGTTGGGAAGTGTGGTATTTGATCCCACAACCTCTGACTAAGATCTAATATTGTAGTGTTGGTTTGTGCTACACACTGATGCATGCATACTTGTATTTACAGTTGGGATACGCATGCTCAATTTGATACAACTGTATAAAATGCCAAAAACATTTATCTTTAACTTTTAAGTCTTCTGATGCATACAAAACACTTGCTTCACTCATTCTCGTGAATCTAGCCCTGTGGGCTCTGATATTGCACTTTCGATCACTGGCAGCTATGGAAAAGTGCAGTACACCATTATGCATACCAGTCTTGCCTATATTCAACATTCTAAGTCTTACAAGTACTCTCTGTAGTTGATACTTACACAGGTGTGGGATGTTCTCAGTCCTAAATTCTTCATTCCAACAGTCAAAGGTATCTCTCTTCCTCCTCCATAGGTCATTGAAATGATCGCAACATTAGTCTCCAATGTATGGGATACCTCTAGCACTGGATACAGCCCAAACTTAACTATCCCAAGCCTCAGACTTGTACTGGGAGCCAGAATAGTCCCCCTACAGAAGCCTTTGGCTGTGATTCTTAACTAGGAGTCCAATGAATATCTTGGACTCCTGGACACACCACATCTGTGCCCTAAACGTAGCACCTTCCCCACAAATGCCTGCTAGGTCTACCATGGATCAGGAGGAATAGAGATTGATGCTTTCCCACCAATTCCAGTTATTGGGTTTACTGGAGTGCACACTATCATGCAAACGCATTGTGTGTTGGTACTCGGAGAGCAGCAGTGCCAAGCAGTGAAGAATTAAATAATTGTAATTGCAATAGCAAGGTTATTTTGCAATTGCAAATTTTTTTGGAATTACAGGGAATTGTATTTGTGTCTTAGGCTAATGTGAAGGCCATGCAAGTGCACATACCAGCATTATACTTATAGGAATTTAGTACACATTATACCCACAGGCACACATCTGATAATAAATGTAATAATACATAGCCAGATAAAGAAATGACTGACATAATAATAGTGTCTCATCCCTCATACATATAATGAATATCAGTTCCACTATCTAAAGTGTTATAAGTGAGAATGACTATATTTGGAAGTGAAACAACAGTAAAAGTGTATACAATATCCTGCATTAGAACCCAGGACTATGTGTATGGCAGTCCTACACTTAAACCGGTTTCCACAAAAGGTTGAAATAAACTGCAATGTCATAACAGTGAACAAATGTTGCACACTCTGTACAAAAAACCCAGGACCATCTGTACTCCAGCCCGAAATTCACACCTGCTGCCACAGGAGTAGATACATGACATTCCCTATTTTACTAATCATTCTTAAGGTGTTGTTGTTAATCGCTGCTCAACGTCACTTAGGAGGTTTGCACAATTCCCATTTAGTATTAATTGAATGCATCTGGTTTCTATTATTGGCTTACTGGGTCCTGCCTGCTTCCTAGGTGGACCCAGTTGTCCAGTTTTCGCACCTCCACACTTCATGCAAATGAGATACCCACAGCCAAACCTGCCATTAATTTCTCCATTTCCAGTGTTTGCTCTAAGTGCTGCATCATGCAGACACTACCCCCCTAAAAACAAACAAAAAAAATTAAACCCAAAAAAAGAAAGACAAGAGGAAAGTAGCTGACATAAGGAAAAACAATGTATGGCATACACACTACAAAATATAAGTACACATGAGGTATTTCTACAGAGGTCTGTATTTGATCTCTCATTCCACTGAACTTTCAGAACACAGTAAGGGTGCCTTATCCCTCTTTGCCACACAAACATCTTTGCAGCAAGGAACTAAAGTCATTCTGCATACAACCAACTGCAACATCATCTACAGTAATATGACACTATACAACTGTTATTTGTACATTTATTATTTTTGGATGTAGTACACTGTTATGATTACTGCTTGCAGTTATATAGCTCTGTGCTACCTCTCTGCATTTATTGGTCGTTCTTCTCTTATCTGACCAGTAATGTGAGACATGCAGTCGGTAAGCCATTCTATATTATTGACCTTAAAATGTGGGAGGATATTAAATGGTGATAATATCATATTCAATTGCAAACAAAAGAGCCCGGTTGGATGTTAAGAAGAAATATGGACATGGGAAAGAAAAAGATATTTAATATGGTGTAATATTTATACAAATAAGAAAGTAAAACTAACCAATACAAAAAGAGCAGCACCAACAATATTCAAAGAGAAATACAGGCAAAGGAATCCAGATATGGAAAACTTTACAACACAAAAAATAAGAAGACAAAGAGGGAAAGTAGAAAAAAGATTATTAATGGAGATGTTAAAGAAATAGAAATTGAGGTTATGGAGTACCTGTGAAGTAAAGGGTTCAGTGTAGAACATCTAAATCAGAAAGCAGCACAACAGGATAGAGCAATGGATATCCAAATTAAGGGGAAACCAGTGGAACAGGAAGAAATTGGTCAGGTGCCATATGAATATATTTTGGAGCCTTCCACAGGAAACCAGTATAAATGTTCACTTGAAACTGGACACAAGGAAAGGAACAGGAAACTGTGGAAACTCTGACACAGTCAATGTTGAGAAGTGCTAGGCCAGTAAGTTCCCATTAGACAGAGCAACGGATGGCACAGGATGAAATTAAAGAAAATGTGCCACAGGAAGATGCTACAACACTTTCTACAGAATGCCCACAGGAAATGGAAAATAAAAGAATTTGCCCTCAGTTTAGAAGAAAATGAGCTAAGAGAAGAGTTGCTTGATTTAATAGAGATAGAGAGACATATTAAGATCAATTAAAGAAATAGACTGCAGAAGGTCAATAAAACCCAAAAAGTCAAAAGTTTGATAAAACAAATGAACACAGTAATTAGGACTGTCCATAGAGATCCATGTGATATAACAGAGGTAAACAGGATATGTTACTGTGCAGTTAAATTAATAACTGATAAAGTCCTGCTTGCAAGAACACAGGATAATGAGGGAAAGGAAGGGGAAAATCGAATACCATCCAATAGAAAAAACTATAAAGCAGTTAAGACAAGAAGTGTCACTGTTAGAAGAATATAGAAGAGGGAACAGATCAACAAAAATACTAAGAAACATAGACGTAATGAAAGCAATGCACAGTATTAGAACAGACCAGGGTCTGTCATGCACTATCACAAATAACAAGCTAAAAATCTCAGTACAGATGGAAAAAATAGAAGATACACAGATAAATATAAAGGAAAACTACAAAATAAGCAATTTATTGATAACCCAAAATGTTTTCTATAGTTGGGAAATAAGGTAAAAGGAATTGAAAGAACACCAAAACAGAAGAAATAAATACATTTTGGAGAAGTATTTATGAAGATCCTGTGGAACATAACAAAGACGCTAAATGGATAGAAGAAGTAAAAGAAAGAATAAGAAGTTTAAAGGTATAGGATATGAAATGGAATGAAGTAGCAGCCAGACAGATTGAAATAGAGTTAAGAAAAGCCTCCAACTGGAAAACCCCAGGCCCAGATGCAGTATCTAACTTCTGGTTAAAAGTATTAACATCTTTGCATAAAGATTTAGCTATGAGCATGAAATATTTATATGCACACCCTGAACAGACACCAACCTGGCTAGCAACAGGCAAAACGCTTCTACTTAAGAGTGAACCTGCAAGCTACCCTAAAAATTATAGACCAATAACTTCCCTTCTGACGACATATAAACTATACACAGGAATTGATGCAGACAGAGTTTATAGTCATTTACAACAAAACTCAATTATGGCAGTAAAACAAAAAGGCAATAAAAGAAAGTCATATGGAACAAAGGATCATTTGTAGTTAAATAAAGTCATAGTACAGAACTGTAAAAGTGGGAAGAATCTAAGTATGACATGGATTGCCTATAAAAAAGGATTTGATATTTTGGGCGGCACAGTGGTGCAGTGGTTAACATTGTCACCTCACAGCAAGAGGTTCTCCGGTTCGATTCTCGGCTGGGGTGCCTTCTGTGTGGAGTTTGCATGTTCTCCCTGTGTTCGCGTGGGTTTCCTCCGGGTACTCCGGTTTCCTCCCACATTCCAAAGACATGCATCTGGAGCATTTCTCCCCGGGCCTCCGCTGAAAACAGGCTCTGTGGAACCTAGTCGGACTTTCCCGGTCAACAAATGATAAATAAAATAAATAAAAATAAGATATAGCCCACATTCATGGATATAAGAGTGTTTAAAAATGTATAAGATACACCCTACACTGATCAACTATATTACAGTGACCATGAAACAGTGGCAGATCACTTTGCACTTAAGCCATGATAAAGGGCAAATTATTATTCCAGGGATAAAAATTCAAAGGGGGTATTTCAATGTGACTCAATGTCACTCTGTTATTCTGCCTTGTCCTTAACTCATTAAGCTGTCTACTTAACAGCTTAGGCCATGGCTATAATTTAGCTCCTAGAAAACAACAAAGTGTAAAGACTACTCATCTTGTCTTTGTCGATGATTTAAAACTGTATACCTCATCGGATGAGGAACTGAAAGGAGGAGGGTGGTGTAATGGTTAAGGTGTTTGCCTTACAAACACAAGGTGCAGGGTTTGAGTCTCACAAGGGATAATTGGCTAGGCTTAAAAATGGCTCGCAAGGGCAGTTAGCCTAGTACTAATCTATGAACCTATGAACCTAAATGATATAAGAATGTAATTTGGTCTTGATAAATGTGCAAAAGCAACCTTTAAAGCAGAAAAACTGAAGCACCAATAAAACATCTGTTTGGGGCAAGAATGTGATATAAAAGAAGTTGAGCAAGAGGGAGTGTATACATATCTGGAAATTGATGAAGGATCAACAATAAAACATGAACAAATGTGAATAAAACTTATAAGGAATACTTTAGAAGACTTAAATTAATCCTGAAAACAGCGTTGACATCTAGGAACAAAATCCAAGCTATGAACCAGTTTGCTCTTCCTCTCCTAACTTACAGTTTTAGAGGGATTAACTGGCCCCAAAACATGTTTGCTAGATTAGATAGGAAAATAAGAAGAATGCTTCATGCTCACCAAATGATTTATGAAAATCAGTGCATACCAAGATTATATATTCTCCATCCCGAAGGAGGGATGGGCCTCCTTGAAAATTATTACATGTATAGATCTGCAATCATGGGACTCCACACATATCTATTGACCTCACAAGACCCAAATGTAGATAAAATTTTGGAGTATGAGGAAAATAAATCTAAGAATATTTCTCTCCTTAATCTAGCAGAAGCATATCAGAGTCAAGCAGGAATGGAAATCAAACCAGAAGTACATAAAAATCAGGCTGCAACTGAATGTGCTAAAAAAAACAAAAGAAAAAATAGTAGGTGAAGGACAAGAAGAGAAGGCAAGAAATGTGGAAAATGCATAAATATAGTTGCACATGTAGAAAACTTCTGGAAGAAACTCATGTTGATCAGGAACAAATGCAGGTATGGTTAAGGATAGGCAAATTCAAACCAAAAGATGAAAGGTTAATATTGGTGGCCCAAGATAGTGGGTTACATACACCCTGGTTTACAAAGTCCATTGAAAATGTGGTAGAAACAGACAAATGTAAGTTTTGTATAACTGAACTGGAAATAGTTGCACACCTCAATGCTGATTGTGACATACTAATGGCAGAAGGGCTATATACTGGAAGGCATGATAATGTAGCAAGACTGTTACACTAGGGATTTTCCAAGCATTATGCTACTGAAGTGACTGAAAAACACTGGAAACATGACCCACAAAGCACCATAGAAAATGATGAAGTCTACATTCATTACCAACAGTTCAAAAGATATATGTCAGAAAACCAGATATAGTGGTCCATGAAAAGAAGACAGACGTAGTATTGATCATTGAAATTGCCACACCCAGTGACTACAGTGTGTTGCGTACAGGGACACACAAAGTCATAAAATATCAGGATTTGCAGGCAGAAACCAGAGCAATATGGAAGAAAGATACCCAGGCAGTTCCAAATGGGTGGCTATTTTAGTTGAAAGAGATCTGTTAAAACAAAAATAGATTAAAAGTGATATTGCTAAGTTGTGTTCAAGTATGTGTAATTCCCTGATGGTCCCTAGGTTTGAGGGTGTGTTAAAAGATCTGAATGAGAAGGTACTGAGTAAGACGGAAACATTGATTGATAGAAAAATACGCAAATTACAGCGAGATCTTAGAGACTATGCTAATGAGACAGCGTTCTCCAATAAAAACTATCAGAAGAATATGGGCGGGTCTTTTGGTAAAAAAGTAGTAAAGAAAAAACACGGTGTCTCGTTTGCCTCGTAGGAGGCAACTGAAGCTTCAGGAGAGTGGTCGGATGAAAATGCACTTTCCTTCACTTCCCCCAGCCCAAAAATGTGATTATATGTATGAACAATTTCATAACAGACCCAATACAAGTGAGAGAGGTTGGAAAAGGGGACAAATAGATATGACGTGGGGCAGACAACAACAACAGAACCAACAAGGGAAAAGAAAAAGATGGTACTAATTTTTCTAAGACTAATAATATTAATTGTGAGCCAGATGAACAATATGTTTTGAATTTAACTGGCTGTCATTTTTCAGATACTGAAATAGCAGTACTAAATTATGGTATTAAATTTGTTCCTACTGTTATTTCCAATATGCATTCATTTAAAATAGATGTTTTTAAATTAGTAAGGAAATTACATCTATTATGTTTTTTTTCAAGGCACAAAGAAAGTAATATAGAAGTAACGAATTCTTTTGAAATGAATGCTTCTTTAAATGAAACAACTTCTATGGAATTTTTTTCTTGTGATTCTTTCTTTGAAAATGATGAAATTATGAATGCTTATTGTTTATTGCCAACTGATAAAATTAGTATCACAAGTAGTTATATACCTCCTTTTACTAATGAAACAGTGAAACATTTTTCTAGTGTAGTAAATTATTCTATGCAAGATATTTTTAAACAAAAGAAAACAGTTTCTTATAATTTGACTAAAAATGAATGGGAGGCATTGAAAAGTATGAGATACAGAAATGACATTATTTTCAAGCCTTCAGATAAAGGCAATAAGTTAGTTGTAATGACTGTAGAACAGTATTACAAGATGTGTATGGACAACTTAAATAATGATGAAATATATAGACTTGCAGCATGGAAAGAATATGAAACAGCTTTGTTGGCATATAATGAATTAATATACAAAGGGTACAGGCTGGGCTACTTTACAAAGTAGGACATAGAGAAGAAATTGTCCATAGATAAATGTACTATGGCCAAATTTTATTGTCTTCCTAAGTTACATAAAAATAGATGTAACCCTCCAGGTCGTCCAATGCATATAATTATTTTCTTCACAATATAGGAATTGTGTTACATGAACTACTTCTACCTAAGGTTGTGAAGTTATTGTCTTACATAAGAGACACTTTTGACTTCCTGGAGAAAGTTGACAGAATTCAGTGGAATGAAAATAGGTATTGGATAGTATTAGATGTTAAAAACCTGTATACGAATATTACACATGAATTAGGTGTTGAAGCTCTTAAGTTTCATCTGGGTGATACTCCACTGACCTACTATACAATTGATTTAATACAGTTTTGTCTTAAAAATAATTATTTTGAATTTAATGATATTTTATATCAACAAATAAAGGGAACAGCGATGGGAGCAGTGTTTGCTCCAGTATATGCAAATGTATTTATGGGTCACTTTGAAATAGAATTTTTGTATAGAATGTGCTTTTTTAGAAATCATGTGGTAGAATATTATCGTTACATAGATGATTTGATTTTTTTGTGAGAAGGGGGTAGTTCAAGTGTATATAACTTCATTCAGGGTTTAGACTGTAATAATTTTGGTATAAAGTTTGATGGAGTTCATTGGGGAGATAAAGTGACATTTTTAGATGTGAATTTGGAAGTAAAAAATAATAAAGTGGTGACATCAGTCCATTATAAATTTGAGGGTGTTAATAATTTTATATATGGGACTAGTTGTCATCCACCACATCTAATATCAACACTTCCTTACAATGAATTATTGCGTATCTCAAGATTGACCAGTGATAGACAACAAAAGGAATTAGAAATTGAACAAATCTGTAGTAAATTTATAAAAAGAGGTTATAGTATAGAAAATGTAGAACAAGCTAAAAAGAATCTGAGTTTAAAAAATCAAACTAATAAGCAAGTAAAGTATAGGGGTAAACCAGATAAAAATATACATAATGAACAAGTGGAAATAATATTCTTTGTGACCACATACGGAATATATACAGAAGAACTAGTTAAAATAATTGTGTTCTATTGGAAATATTTGATACAAGATCCTCTTTTAGGAGAATTAATACCTCAAAAACCTATGGTGTCATATAAGCGTGGAAAGAGTATTAAGGATATGTTAGTCCATGCTCATTTTATTTTTCCTGCTGTAAGATTAACCAAATGCATATCTGATTGTGGTTTTAAAGCATGTGGACACTGCAGTATATGTAGCCAGACAGTGAATTCTTTTGATCGAATAAATGGAAAGAAATTTAATGTGAATGATAGTTGCAGTTGTAATACAGAAGGTATTGTTTATGTGCTCAAATGTGAGTGTAATTTATTTTATATAGGAGAATCTAAAAGAAGTTTTCATGTTAGATTTTTAGAACATCTGAGAAATATTAGAAATGAAAAGGTGGAAAGCCCATTAGGCTTACACTTTAAAAAGTATCATAACAGTGATGGAAATAAATGAATAGGCACAGTTTTGGAAAAAGTGCATTGTGAAAAAGGTATGTGCCTTAAGAATAAATTACAATGGAAAGAAGCATTGCTTATTTTAAAATTTGACACCTTATACCCTAAGGGGTTAAACAGAGAGCTTAATTGGAAATGGTTGTTATAATTAATTGTTTTTTAATTGTTTTATTAGAACTGTTTTTACTATAAAAAGGAATGAGAAATGGTTCTTGTTATACTCTGTTAAAGGCTTATGCCGAAGTGCTGGAGAAGAGAAATCTATATTCAGTACTACGAAAATAAATTTATTGGATTTACTGGCTGAGTCACTTTTTGGATTATTCCTTCATTGTGTGGTATACTAAACCTTTTTATCACTCGCTGGATAGCAAACTGGCTCTCTGATAGGACCCAGGAGGTCAAAATAGGTGAGGCCACCTCCACCAAGAGGTCAGTCACTAGCAGAGTCCCCAAGGCCTCCATACTGGGACTCGTCTTTCTTGGCATCTATTTCTCTGAAATGGAAGCAAATGCTGAAGGTTTATAACTGACTAGGTTTGCAGATGATTGCAAGCTGGCAGTTATAATGGACTTCCCTGCAGACACTAGCATTCTTCAAGAAGGTCTATCTCTAACTAATGAATGGTGTCAAAGCTGTGGTCTTAAACTCAGTTTTACAAATTGCATAATTGTATCCTTTAGGAAGTCAACAATCCCTATGTTGATAATGCACCCTTAAGAGTCAACCCAGTGGGCAGGGATCTGGGTACGTATGTAGACTGCAGCCTTAACTTCGACCACCACATGGCCTCAATGGTGAGGAAACCCTTTTATGCTGTGCACCTTTCTAAGTAAGTGCATGGCATCTAGTTTCAAAGAGGTCATAATCTCACTGTACTCCCCCCTTATCAGACCAGTCATAGAGTACAGTGTTACCTTTGGTATGTACCTGACCAGGCATATGCAGGAACTAGAGCAACCTGAAATGTTCCTTAGAAAAAGAATACAAGGAATAACAAACCTGCCTTATGCAAAGTGCCTTAAAGCCTTTTCCCTCTACTCAGACTCCTACAGATTGCTGAAGGATGATCTATGCCTGACTTACAAGGCATCCACAAACCCTACACCTATGAATCTCCTACATATTCTTAAGTCAAAGAGTACCAGAAATACAAGGTTTGGGGACCTGAATTTTGTCTGTGACTTAAAGAGGACATGCTGGAGAGACAAATATGTATCCCAGAGACTGTCCCTCCTATGGAACAAGCTTCCCATCTATGTGAAGCTGAGTTTGTCTGTTACCCAATTTAAGTGCAACCTAGACCAGTGGATGGAGAATGGACAGAGGTAGCTTATAAATGCCTGGCTCTCGATGTCCCATTCAGGGAAAATTTGATTAGGTTTAGAAAGGCCCCCCCAATTTGTTAGCCTAGTAACAGTCTATGGATCTATGAAATTCCATATCAGTTTGTTAGCCTAGTAACAGTCTATGGATCTATGAAATTCCAAATCAGTCAGTGTTTGTGTATTAGTTTGTTCACTTTTGTTTTCTGACATGTCAGTAAGAGTTTGGCTATCTGTATTGTTTTAGGTTTACTTTCGTTTTCTGTTTTATGCTATAGTCTTTATTTATGACTACATTTCTTATCTGAAGACTTGTTTCTGCACCACACCACCCACAGTTTCACAGGTTTATGTGATCTGATAAGCCCCATATAATCTAATGTTTGTTTTTCGTTTTCATTTGTCTCACTCATATTAATGCCAGCCCATGTCATTAGTTCAGGGCTTTGAGTAATGAAACTCCATGTTATCTGCCACTTATTCGTCAAAGCACTTTTTGGCCTTCCTATACCTATTCAAACCAAAACTTGATAAGATTCCATCTGGTTAAATTTAAGTTACAAAAAATATAATTGTGTGTTTATGTGGATTATAATATTTGCTGTTCTGCAAACAACTTTTAATAACTTGGAAACTCTTCAACATAGACATGTGATCCAAACTTGAGCTTTCACAAAACACCAAGTAATTCCTTACTGAGATATGTTTATTGAAATACATGCAGAAATATGAAAATTATGCTTATTCATATAATAACAATATAAGCAGCACTAAGTATCTTTCAAGATAAATAACTCCCAGTGCCAGTATCAATGGTAATTCTCTTTAGTTTTAGCCAAGATTTTATCTGATGTCAAACCAGGTCACTTTGTTTTGGAAATATTACTCTACATATAAAAATATTGCACATCTTCATAATCACAAATAAACAACTAGCAGTATTTTCAGTGTTGTGTATTACATATAGACAGTGACAGTATATTTTGAGTGTATATTATATAGTCGAAGTTTCAAAACTTTGAATCTCACATGAGCGAACTCATATGAGCGAAGTTCGAAACATCGACTATATCATAAAATAAAATAAAAAAAACTTACCTTACCACTCTGAGCAGGGGGGCAAGCCCCCTGTGCCCCCCCCACACACCCCCTACTTAAATATACCAACTCTGAGAACGCACGTCAGTGCAGAAAGGGAAAATTTCCCATTTTACGCGTGAAAAGCCATTAACTTTCACCTTCGACCTTTCCGACGTTCGATCATATGATGTCGACCATCTATGATTCGAAAATCGGAATGGTCGGTCATCTAATATAAACCCTATATTTTTAGCATCTTCCACCGTGAGATGTCATACATGCTCCAGGTTTACTCAAGAAAACAAGAATGTAAATATGAAAATATGAAAATAGGAATAAGAAATAAACAGATAAATCTAAATATGAAAATATGAATAACAAGTAACAAACAGGTGAATGTAAATTTGAAAACATGAATAACTAGTAACAAGCAGTGATTAATAAATGACAAGATAACTAGATTAATAATATTAATGTCATTTTGTTACTTATAGCTTGCCTGTTCTTATGCTGCCTATTAATAATTGGTAAGTCACTTAGATAATGAGCCATACTCCAAAAATGTTCGGACTCCGGAAGAAGCTATGGGTATTAAACAGAAGTATATAAAAGGTGCTATTAGCCTGAACGAGTAAAACTTATCAAATGTCCTTTCTAGACATCAGCCATTACAAAAAATAATAATCTCTATCTTTCTGTTCAGTATATCTACAGTTATAAATGATTGCTGTGCCCATGTTGATGAATGTTTTGTTACGTATTGTTTAGAAAATTCCATATATGTGTGTACAATGTCTAAATCTAAACAATTACTTGTCATGTGCATGTATGTTAAATGCATAATGCTGATATTTACTAGACAACAATATCTTCTATGAATGTAACACCTCTCAACTGTACAGAATTTTGCAGAATGCCCAGATTTTTGCCTCATTTTTTTCCATCTGTTCCTCATAAAAAATGTGCTTTTTTGATAAATCATTGGGATGAGTTAAGGATTAAAGTCAATAAATAATGACAATCATTTGTGTTTCAGACTTCATATCCTTTAGAAAATATATGGTAACACAAATCCTGTTATTCTAACAACATTTTAAGTTTACATCAGCACTATTTAAAATGCATCCCTAATTTGGGGCCTTTGTCCCCATATTTTGTCAGGCTTTGTCCAGATTTCTTGCAGTAAGAGGTTGACAGGTATGTGAATGTTGCTTCATCAATATATGTTACTTGACTGTCACAAGTCAATACTATGCTTTTTTTAACTGTTCATGTATCTCACAATTTTCTTCCATGCTATACCTGTGTGACATTATGCCTGTCATGGTATATCTGGCAGACAACCAATGTGTAAATCAATATTTGGTACATAAAGCCAAACTGCTAACATTTCTATTTGTCCTAGTATAAAATCATTGAATACACATCCATGACAAATGTTTGACTGTCTAAACAAATTCAGCATTTCCCACAGGAAGAAGTGCCATTAAGTCACTTTCTTTACACTGCTAGGCAAAGAATTTAAACTGTGAAAATAAGGGGGGGGGACTACCTCACTCTAGTAAACTGCTATGTGGAGCAGAATAATATATTAAATTAAAAAAAATCATGGACGCCGGGAGTGCCTCTCAGCCCCTTACCTTTTAAAATAGTGATGTCTGTCATTATTCATTGACTTTAGTCCTCAATGATTTGCTAGAAAAATAAAATTCTATGAGGAATAGCCCAAAAATGTGAGCAAAAAAACATCTGGACATTCTACAAAAATTTATAATTGAGGGGTATGATTCAGGGACCATGTAGACTCTGCACAGAAAATACCACAGCTGACTAATAAAAGAAAAAAATAAATAGTAGAAAAAGCAAAATTCTGTGCAGCCATTTGCACATACAGACTTTGAGCATATGCAGCACATACCTTGGCTATCCCACACTATCAGATATCAGTAGAAGAGCACTTTATACAATGACATTATTTAGAAAATATAAGGCTTTCTTTCTTAAATGATGTCTTACTATAATAACAATAATCCACTCCTAGGTAAGGCAGGATATATCCACTGTTTGCTTTGGTTAATCACTCACCTTTGTGATAAAACCATGCCAGCCACGGTTAAATCCTTTATAATCTGAAACCAGCCATGAATTACTGACAAATTACACATCAGTATTCAGAGCAAAGTAGTTATATATAATCAGTGGATCACATATCCTTTAAATATGACATCATATTGATAGATGCAGTCATACAAATATATACAAAGTACATTTAAAGGCTTTGAGCCTGGGAATACAGCTTCTAATTTCAAACACATTGCCATCATTCTAAAAAATGAATTTGATCTAGGCAGTGTTGACTTATAGTTTGATATTGTTTTATTAATTATAAAGATATTATGGAAGGGATAATTTCAAAACTGTTTTTTTAACTGTTTGCTGCATTTTATAGTATCTGCACTTAAAATCTTACCTGGTCGAAAATCAATCGAAAAGCTGTTGTTTGTTTGTTTAATTTAACTATTGAGGCTGCCCACTAAAGTGTGCTAGCCTGTGTAACTGATTTATTGCTGCCTTCTCTATTTCTGGGTGTTTTCTATCTTAAAACAAAAAAAAAACAAAAAAATAATCCTTGTTTTCCTGCCTCTCCTCGACTAGTTTAGACCAGTTTACAGGCTTTGCTGTATTTTGGGCTGTGGTGTAGTTCCTGTGTTGTCCATTACCTTACTTGGATAAGAGGGAAGTTTCTTTGCTCACCAGTGGGAGTGGGGAGCCTTGAGCAGCCTATATGTCCCTGAAGGAGTGACCTCAGCACAAGAGCTGTAGTAATTGGTTGTTTTGGACCATTTCTAGCTCTTTTGAAGTTCCCTGTTTAAAATCCGCATTTGTGCGGCTTTGTGCGATTGTGCGCATAGCAGGGTTAAACTTTTTCTGGCTCCGCCAAGTCTGCTCTTCAAATTTTCCCTTAGAAAGCTCTACTCTTAGAATAACCAGTCTACTCGTTATATTATAAGCATAGCACTTGTTCTCCAAGCTTCTCTTCTAAGCAAGCACTCTCAAACTCAAGTAGCACTACATCCACCTACCACCCCAACCACTTCCCTTAAAGGCACAGCACTCTCTTATAATATTCTAGCATGTTGAGTGGTAGATTGCTAGCATCTTCTCTTGCTCAGCTGGTTAATCTGGGAATCTTGAGACAATGCTATAATTGTCTCATGTACACAGACAACCCTCTCCTCCTCCCAACAAACACAAATACATGTGAGAGATGCAACTATATAGCCAAACTGGAGGCTGAACTCTCTCAACTCAGGACTGGCAAGACCAGACAGGAGGAGAAGGTAACCACACACACAGCAAACCCAGTCACACATAGACCTACCCCAACTGCAAATCAAGCACATAATAACACAAAAACATACTCGGAGGCTCTATTAAAAAACTTACCAAAACAACAGAGGCTCCCAAAGCAGACACCCAAAAATCCACCACCTCAAAACATAACACATGCAACACATACTTCAATAAATCGGTGTGTCAATAAATCACAGCCCTTAAGGCCAAACACTATGCCTGATACACTAGTGATAGGTGACTCTATAGTCAGACACACTGACGTCCCACTTACCAGGCTGAGCAAGGAGAGGGTAACGGTAAGCTGCCTATCGGGGGCTAGGATCTGCCATATAACACACGCACTCAGGTCACTCAAAAGCACGTACAAATATGACTCCGTCATTGTCCATGCCGGCGTGAATGACCTGAGATGTACCTCCTTGGACTACATGAAAAGAGACATAGCGGAGCTCTCTGATTATGTAGCCCAGGCTGGTATGACCCTGACCCTGAGCAGCATCCTGCCCTCACCAAGAATGATGCCACAATACAAAGACAAGATGTTCAGCTTTAATAATTGGCTTAATTACTGGTGTCATTCTAGGGGGATCCAATGTCTGCCTGCTTGGGATGACATGCTGGACAAGCCATGCTGCTTCGCAAGGGACGGCTTGCACCTGTCACCACTGGGCTTCCGGATATTGACTAAGGCTCTTGCCACCCCCATAGTGCCTTTTTTAGGCAAGGCTCAAAAGACGAATCCACCTCCTTAGAAAACAAAAATGGAAAAAAATTAAGGGTAATGCTGCTCAACGCCAGAAGTCTAATCTCAAGATGCAGGCTCTCAAAGCACTCCTCAGTATGGAGAACATTGATGTCTGCGCTGTAACCGAGACCTGGTTCAAGACTCCTGAGAGCACCCCAGCGCTACCAGGCTTTACCTCGTATCATGCTTTTCGGCCCCAAAACCCGGGCCGAACCACAAAGGGAGGGGGAGTGTCCATATTCATCAAGGATACCCACACCTCCAGGTTAGTGGAAACTCATGAAGCATCGGAGACCATCCAGGTGCAGCTAACCATAGGCAAAACTGCTATACAACTGGTTGCATGTTATAGACCACCCTCCCAATCTCAAGAACCCCACTCAGCCTTCCTGAAGACATTGGAAGATATGAATGTCTCACCAAATACCATCATATTGGGAGACTTCAACTACCCTAATATAGACTGGGTGCACTATTCTAGCCCTAACACCCTAGCCCAAAGGTTCCTGGAATTCATAAACTCAAATGCAATGGAACAGCTAGTCACCTCTCCCACAAGGGGAGATAATATACTAGACCTGATCATCACAAACATGAGGACAAAATGCTCCACACCGGAAGTATTGCCCTCACTGGTGAGATCTGACCACAAACTAATCACCCTGGATATACATTTACCACCTCCACCCCCAGCACAAAAGACTACAGTGAGAAACTTCTCAAAAGCCAACTTTACACTTGTCAAGACTGAGATGGTATCATTTAAGCCCACAGGGCCAATGGAAACCACATCCCACAATGCTGAATCCTACACAAATGCTTTCTACGGACATCTCCAAGAATGCATGGATCATGCAATCCCAAATAAAATCAAGACCCTCTCCACCAAAGGAAAGCGTCCTGTCTGGTGGACCCCACCCATAAACAAATTGTATAACAAAAGAAGGAAGCTACTGCAAGACACAGCAAAATCCCATAAAGGGAAGGCATCTCTGATTAGCACTAGTAGAAAGCTACGTTCTCTCATAAAAATATCCAAGGCCAACTTTGAGAGAAAAATCGCCAAGGACACTAAAGATAACCAAAAGGCATTCTTCAGTTATGTTAGAAACCTGAGCGGAAACCCTCAGATATGCTCAGAGTTAGTACACAATGACAAAAAGTTTACCGAACCCACAGATATTGCCAACATTCTGGCAGACAGGTTCAGTGCAAATTTCTCCCCTCCCTCACCTCCAAAAGAAGAAATACTCATCCTAGCTGAATGTAACCTCCCTGTCATCTCTGATGTCGAGGTGAGAACCGCCCTCAGCAAAGCAAAAAACACAGCATCTATGGGACCTGATGGTATCCCCAGCTGCGTGATACGTGAACTCCAAGAGGAGCTAAACCCGCATATAAAAATGTTATTTAACCTTAGCCTTACTACAGGATATGTACCTGAACACTGGCGTACAGCAACAGTGGTCTCACTCGACAAGGGAGGCTCCACTACAGACCCTGGGTACTACTGCCCCATAAGCTTGACCAGCCTGGTTTGCAAAGCTATGGATGGAAAAAATTATTATGGAACTCATAAACGACATTGGGGACCTAAAGACACTTGATCCCACCCAGTTTGGCTTTGTAAAGGGCAGATCCTGCCTTTTGAACCTGGTTGACTTTTTCAAAACATTCACTAGAGCCATTGATGAGGGCAAGGCAGTCCATACAGCCTACCTGGATTGGGCTAAAGCCTTCGACACAATACCCCACTCGGGGATCATAGATAAGCTAAACAGCTTAAATGTAAATCCATATGTCACAAGATGGGTTGCAAACTGGCTAAAGAACAGAACCCATAAAGTCAAGATTGCGGGAGCCATGTCGGACTCAAAGCCAGTCACAAGTGGTGTCCCACAGGGCTCTGTCCTGGGACCCCTCTTGTTTGGCATTTACTTCTCAGATGTGAAAGCAAACATGGGAGGGTTGTGGCTGACAAAGTTCGCAGATGACTGCAAACTAGGCGCCATAGTCGATACACCAGCTGACACATACATCCTACAGAAAGGCCTCACCGAAACGGACAACTGGTGCCGGAATCATGGCCTTAAACTGAATGCCAAGAAATGTATCGTCATCCCCTTTGGGAAAAACAAAGTACCCACAAATTATCACATAGACAGTAACCCACACCTGGGGACCCAAGTTGATAGTGACCTCTCATTTGACACCCATGTTGCCAAAGTGGTTAGAAAGACTTTCTACCTTGCCCACCTTATCATGAAGGGGTTCACATCCAGATCAAAGGAGGTCATCGTGCCCCTGTACTCCTCCCTTATCAGGCCCATGATTGAGTACAATGCCCCATTTGGTATGTACCTCACCCGGCACTTACAACAGCTGGAGAGACCCCAGAAGTACCTCACCAAGAGGATCAAGGGTCTCCAACATATGTCATATGCTGCCAGGCTAAAGAAACTTCAGCTCTATTCAGTAGCATACCACCTACTCAGAGGTGATCTGTGCCTGACGTACAAGGCCATGTCCAACCAGGAATTGATGGACATGCTCCACCTCAAAAAATCAAAATCCATAAGAACCACGAGAGCCAAAGATTTAAACCTCAGTACAAACATGAATAGAACACGCTGGAGGGACAGATTCATAGCTCAGAGGCTTCCCATACTCTGGAACAAAATCCCAGTCCATGTTAGGCAGAGCCCCTCACTGACTCTCTTTAAGAGAAATCTTGACGAGTGGATGGGAGATCGTAGGTTTACCCCCGGGGGTCACCCCTGTGTCGCTACTTAACAGAGGCACAGTAAACTAATTTTAATAAGTAAGGGGGTCTTCAATGTGTCACTACTAGACAAAGACACAGTATTCTAAATTTATTCTATACACCTTAGTACCACTACATGGGGTGGCGAAAGCCACATCTCTAGGGCTAGGCTTGCAAATGCCCCAGGGCAGATAGCCTAGTACTAAACTATGAAACTATGAAACTATAAAAACACCTAAGAACAGAAGTTCTTTATAAAGCAGGCCATATTCCTTATATCTCACGTGACATACACCCCACTTTAAATTTCAGATGTCATATTCAATACAAAATAGAAAAATATAGTTATTCAAAATGTACTAAACATTCTGTCCCCAAATAAATACCCCATCCTTAGGGCCTGACAACCACATCTATCAGTAGGAACCTCTCTCTATTCCACTTAAGTAGCTCACTCCTGGAATTCTATCCCCTTATCCCTTAAACATACAAGCAACCTTTCCAACATCAAGACCAATCTAAAAAAAATATCTACCTGACACCTGGACCTGTCCTTGCACAATCCTCATAACCAATGCATGACTGTCTACTGGCTTTCACACTCTAAATCACTAACACTTCCATATCTTGGCAAGTAGTAATGCCCTCACATCAAAAGTAGCTTATACTTTAATGACACCACACTATTAATATATGTTCTTCCTCTTCATCCTAGTAGTAGACCCTTACTACTATTTATATCTTCTCTAGTGTCCTTCCCTGCCATTCTCATATCTCTAACAATAATCAACTCTCTCTCTCCACGCCCTAAATTTTTCTGCAAATTAATCATCCCCATGTCTTTCTATTACTCTATTTTGACAACAGGATACTCTTTTATTCCTCACCTCCATGTATGTGTTCATAGGTGTGTACTAGGCTAATGACCACAAGGGCATTTTTAAGCCTAGCCATGCATCCCAAAACAAGTTCTGGTACTCTTGATATGTGTAACCAGAGGCTTGGGATGTGAAATAATTACAAGCAAAGGCCTGGAAGATGAACCATTTACAGGCTGCTTTTGTCCATTAGAAATGTAGGTGCCAAGCCACGGATGAATTTCCTGTTCTCATCCAGTTGTGCAAGTTACAGTTGAATTGGGTTAGGGGGAAACTCTGCTTCATATAGATGGGGAGCCTGTTCCAGAGAAGCTTAGTATCGGTGATACATACCTGTCTCTCCAGCAGGTCCTATTCATATCACTGGCAAGGTTTATGTCCTTAGAACAGCTAATTCTGGTGCTGGTTGTTTTTGGATATGTAGGAAGTCCATCAGGGTGACGTCTGACAATGCCTTGTATGCCAAGCATAGATCTCTCCTCAACAGCCTGTAGGAGACAGAAAACAAGGATTGGGCCTTGAGGTGGTCTGCATAGGACATGTTACTTATGCCATGTATTCTTTTAGTGAGGAACCTCTGTAAATGTTCCAGTTGTTGTATGTTGCCTGATTAGGTACATATCAAAGGGGGTATGATGAATGTCAAATACAGTGTAACAAAGACCTCCTTGGACTTAGATGCCATACCTTTGTTTGTAAGTTGCACAAAATAGAATGATTTCTTCACTACTGTAGACATGTGATGATCAAAGGTTAGATTACTGTCTAGGGTCCCTATTAAGTAAGCAAATGCTTAATATAGTGAATGCTGTTTAATTGACAGCTAAATGTCGAAACGGCAAAATCCTGAAGACACCGAACACTGATTTTTTTCCCAGAGAAAAAAAATCACTGGGCCGTTTTGGGGACTTTGCTGTTTCCTCCACTGTGGTGTGATCTCGAAGTTGGTATACTTAAGTAGGGGGGTGTAGGGGCACAGCCCCCCCCACATCAGAGGGTGTGGGGGTGAAGCCCCCCCACTTTATTTTGTGGGGTTTTTTTGTTTGTTTGTTTTTGGGGGTTTTTTTTGCAGACCAGTGATTTTTTTTTTTCCCCTGGGGAAAAAAAAAATCGCAGTTCCGTTTGTTCGGAATTTTGTGCTTTTGTTTTTTTGGGTCGATTATACATAGTTCGCTTTTTTAAGCATTCGCTGTTATAATATAGACCCTACTGTCTATGCGTGTCCCCAAGTCTCTGTCTACTGGATCAGCTCTTAGGGATGTGTTATCAGTATGATAGTCACCAGAGGGGGATGACTTCCGGAAGGATAGTATTATGCATTTTCTTGCATTTAGTTCTAATTTATGGTTCTGACACTAGTTGTTTGTCTATGTCAGCCCTTTCTGGAGAACATTTGTGTCTGCTGAGGATTCTATGACAGCTCCTAGTTTGCAACCATCTGCAAATTTAGTCAGCTAGAGGACCTTATCATTGGCTTTGACTTCAGAGATGTAAATTCCAAAACAGAACCGTCCCAACACCAGTCCCAGAGAGACTCCTCTTGTAGTTGGCGTCTTTGTAGAGGTGGACTCCCAATTTCTAACTTCCTGGGTTCTGTCTGTGAGCTAGCTGGCTATCCACCAGGTGTAATAAGGGTTAATACCGACTTTTGAGTTTGTCAACAATGCCCGAGTAGTGTGTCAAATGCCTTCACCAGGTCAAGGTAGGCAGTGTGAACCATTTTGCCCTCATCCATTATTTTCGTGACCTTTTCAAAGAAGCCAGTCAGATTGAATAGGCATGACCTGCCCTTGATGAAACCAAAATGGGTTGGGTCCAGTGTCTGGAGGTTTCCTATGTTATTATTAATCATTTCTATGATAATAAGATTGTTAAAAACATAGTCAGCATTTTGAATAACTATATATTACTTTACTTCACAAAGGCTATCCACTTCCGCAAAGTGTCTTGCTACTTGCAGTACATATTGCATCCTTGATCACAATTTCTCCTCTCAATATTCTGTAAATGTATTTCAATGTATTGCAGGGTCTCTTATCCCCTTGTATATAAGGTGCACACCAATCTATTATAAAGAGTTTTATCTGTTGTGGGGCTTTTCTCCCCTTGTATATAATTCCTTACTATCCATTGTAAAATGTTTTTATGTGTGCATATTGACCCTTTCTTCCTCAAATCATTGTAAAATGTTTTATCTGTTGTGGAGCTTTTCTCCCCTTGGATGTAATTGCTCAACTCATTGTAAAATATTTAATCTGTTACAGGGTTCTTCTCCCCTTATATGTAATTACTCATCAACTATTGTTTACATGTTTTCATATCTGTTATGCAACTTTTCAACCCAGGCCTACACTGAAAATGGATCATTGGTTCAACTGGAAGTTCATGCTTACCAAAGGATAAATAAATAAAATAAATAAAGTTATTGTAGTCAAATTGTACAGTATCTCCTAAAAAAGCAAGCCTGGACATAAATGTGTTTGCAGCACATTTTTTGGAAAAGTAACTGTAAACTGTGGCATGTTGAATACAGAATCTTACAAGTGGATTTATTTTTCTTGGAGTACTTGCAATGTAGAGTAAAAGGTGCACTATAACACTGGAAAGTGGCGAGAAACAAAACAATCACATAAAATGTAGAGGCCTGTACCACGTGTTTAGTATGGATAAGAGTCTGGGGCAGTAACTGGGTTTCTGAGTAATGTACCTCACCAAATATTGTCAGATTGCAATTAATAGGTGTAGGTTTGCAATTCCAAAAGCAGGCCTATTATGTTTGCTTTTGAGATTGGTAGTGTACCATTATAGGTCCATAAACTCATAGGTAAGTAAAAGACTTGCTGCCCCTATAGGTTATTTTAAGCCTAGACAATACCCCTTTTAGCGATTGAATTAATCTGTCCTGTTTGGTGTCAGATTGGCCTTACCAATCCCACGGTTGATAATTATATATATATATATATATATATATATATATATATATATATATATATATAACCCCTAGTAAAAATAACTGTTATCATACCATAGATAATATGAAGAGACAAATGCAAGGGATAAAGCATTATTAGCACAGGGAGCAGTTTTGTGGTAAATTGGCTATTACTCATCCATAGATCCAAGTTGCACTTCGATATGTAGAGCAATCAGCTTTGCTTTACTCGGTTAAGGAGTCTTTTTCCAGACCAGTGGTTTCTTCTGTGAGATATACCTGTCCTCCAAATCATTCTGTTGATGTTGCAGAAGAGATTTAGATCCCAAGGCCAAGCATTTCTGATGACATTTGACTTGCTGATGTGCAGTAGGTCCGTCAGGATTGGGATCAAGGACATGGAGGATACCTTGCATTCCAAACACAGGCCATCTCTTAGCAACCTATAGGATGCCGAGTATAGTGACAGAGCTTTGAGGGGGTCCATGTAAGGCATATTGTTTAGTCCGTTTATCCTTTCAGTAAGGTATTTCTTGTGGATATTCCAGTTGTTGCATGTGTTTGAACAGATACATGGCAAAGGGGGCATCATATTTAATGACTAGCCTAATGAAAGCTGAGTAAAGGGAGAATTGATTTTTCTAGATGTAAATTCAATCCCTTTGTTTAGAAACTGTGCAATATAGAAGGACTTTCTTATGACAGTGGACACATGTCTGTCAAAAGTTAGGTATTGTCCATATAACTTCCCAAATCCTCAACAATTGGGTCAACTCATAGAGGTATATTGTGAATATCGTAGTTCCCCCTTGTAGATAACTTCCTAAGGGTATGATAATGCATTTTTGGCATTTATTTTCAGTCCTTGGTTCTGGCACCAGTTATATGTTTAGAACTAACTTCCTTGCAGGATGATTAAATCATTTTAAGGATTCAATGACTGTTCCTAGCTTGCAATCATTTGCAAACTTAATCAGACACAGCCATTTGGTATTGTCTTTTGCATCAGTGAAGTAGATGTCAAACTGGAGAAATCCCAGCACTGAACCCTGGTGGGCTCCTCTGTTGACTGGTCTCTCTGTGGAGGCAGCCTCCCCTGTTTTGATCTCCAACATCCTATATGTGAAACAGGTAATAATCTAGAGGGTGGTACATGTGTTTATTCCCAGTTTATTTAGTTTTTCTACTATGCCCAAATGGAAAATTGTGTCAAAGCCTTGGTCAAGTAAAGGTATGTGATGTGCACCATTTTACCTTCCTCCATCGCTTTGGTGACCTTTTCAAAAAAAGTCCAACTGGCTGAGTTAGCATGACCTACACTTCAGAAATCCAAACTAAAATGTGTCCTGAATCCAATGTTTGGCGGTTCCGTATTTCCTTATTGATTTGCTTTAGAATGCTTGTACTGAGAAAGATGTGGTCAGTGAAGTGATTGTCAATAGAAGCATGTGGCAATGAATTCTACTACTAATAATAATAATATAATAATAGTAATAATAATAACACAGACAAGAACACTAGAGCCATTACTAGCATGGGACAAAGGGGAAGTGGCCCTAGCTACAAGTTGTTAGGGGGCATAATCAGCAGTTGCTTATGGAGCACAGGTGCTGTACCAACATTCATCTACGAAGTCACTAGTGATTTAGTAGCTTAGTGTACTATTAACTGTAGCAATCTGGTCTTCAAATTCAGTGGATTAGGAAGACTTTTTTGCTTCAACTTTGCATTGAGGGATGCCCATCTAGGGAATGCCCAGAGCACCAAATGACCTTGCTATGCGCACACCACAAGGCAGCCATCATTTGAAAACTCTGGCATTTGATACATTATCAGCCTGATTTCAGGCTATATGGTTGTCATGTGGATCTGCCAGTCTTCCAGCACATAAAAATGAAAGCAATGAAACCCCCCTGATCTGAAGCCATAAATAAGGCAAACATCAAGTCATCATCACAAAACCTTCAGCAGAAAGAGGCTATCTCTATCCGGCCTGCTCAAATATTGCACCTGGTCTGAGGCAACTGTCCTTCCTCTCATTCCAGGTGTCCAAAGCTTTTCTTTTTAATATCTCCTCTGCCTTAGCATTTATTACACATTTTGGCAATTAATTCCTCCTACACACTCCCAGTGAAAAAGTTCTTCCTAACACACAGAATGGATTCGTTCACTTTAATCTGGTAGTTACTGCATATCCTACTCATTCCATTCTTCATATCTAAACTTATCCTGATGTTGTTTTCTAAAATAGTTTCCCTACAAGTTTCATAATCATATCACCCAGTAAACTCTATCATTGTGGAAAACATTTTTCTTTTGTATTCCCCTTGTAGTTCTGATGATGAGAATTGTGACATTTGGAATTCCTTAGTTATAAATGCAAAGATGGCGAATTTATAAGTGTGAGGTTATGGTGCTTTGTCTTTCCTTTACTTTGCTTTAGTGCAGCTTAAAAGATAATACACATAATTAGCTGTGATGCAAGCAGCAGACTCCCCTTACTGGGAGTGCAGGGGGCTTTGATGTTTAAATGTTAACCTGTAATTCACTTTTTCCAGTTGCTAGACTCACAATACAGGGTATCTTTGCTGTGGCAGACTATCATTTATTTTTGGTTTTATTCTGGACTTTATTAACTAATGCCTACATATCACTTGCATTTCAAAACAGAGGCAAAATGTCATACTATTGCTTCTTTCAATACATATGCACCTTTCTAGATTAGTTGTCTATATCAGGAGAATATTGTCAAAGCACTCTGGTGTTTAATGCACAGCTGTTTCATAATGTGTTAACTTTATTTTTGGCTTTAAATGTTATAAGTTTTCCTAGAGACAGTAAAGTCAAGCAATGACCACATCCTAAAGAAATAAGAGTTCTTTCCTTTGGTTCATTGGGTGACTCAGATGCAGGTCTTCCCCATAACTGTCTTTTTATCTCACCAAAATCACCTCCCTAAAAAATGTCTGTATGAGGAGAATCTCTCTGCATTTAATATATATATATATATATATATATATATATATATATATATATATATATATATATATATATAGGGTTCCTATCAGCTGACCGAAGACGCAGGTTAGCGAATGCGACTTGGTCGAGCTGTAAATGCCAAATGGCAAAATATCAAAGCGGCATGTAAGTGAATTCTTTCCATGGGAAAGAATTTGCTTGGCCGCTTCAGTAGTTTGCCATTTTCGGCACTGTAGTGTGGTCTCGAAGTTGATATATTTAAGTAGGGGGGTGTGGGGGGGGCATAGCCCCCCACATCGGAGGTGTGTGGGGCAAAGCCCCCCACTTAATATCATGTATTAAAGTGTTTTCTTTTTTTTTTTTTTGTTGGAACAGCGATTAAAATCTCTGTTCTGACAGTTCAGTTTTGTAAGCTTTCGCTTACATTAGGTCGATTAATCACCGTTCACTAACTTAAGCGTTCAGTAATCTAATATAGACCCTAAATATATATATATATATATATATATATATATATATATATATATATCTGGATTCACTTCAGAATCTCGAAATTCCGAAACATAGAATGTCATATGATCGAGACCATATGATCGATGTATCAGAATCTCGGAATTCCGAAACAAATCAAAAAAAAACAACAATCCAAACATTTCTGCAGGGGGGCAAGCCCCCTTGCACCCCCCACACCTCCACTACTTAAATATACCAACTCTGACATTGCACTACTGTGAGGAAAAGGGAAATCTTCCGTTCCGTGCTGTATGCAGATCTCCGTTCAGAAGTTTGAAATTCTGAAACCTCGATCATATGGTCTCGACCATATGAATTTATAGGTTTCAGGATTTCGAGATTCTGAAGGGAACCCATATATATATATATATATATATAAAATATATATATATAAATATATATATATATATATATATATATATATATATATATATATATATATATATATATATATATATATATGTGTGCATGTGTGTGTGCGTGTGTGTGTGTGTGTTTGTGTGTGTGTGTGTGTGCGTGTGTGTGTGTGTGTGTGTGTGTGTGTGTGTGTGTGTGTGTGTGTGTGTGTGTGTGTGTGTGTACTTACAGCATCCCCATTTTATTTATTACTGGTTAACTGACTGAAAGATTAAATCACCTAACATTTTTGTGTATTTACTACCTGGAACAATGTATGATGCCCCCACCATCTCTTAGATGATTTAATCCATGAGTCAGTCTAACAAGGCCTGTTGTCCCATGTTGCTAGTCACTTCATGGTGTGAAACATCAGAAGAATATCTTAGTGAGGTGCTTAGCAAATTTGTTGTCATTCCTAAAGATTTTGTGACCAGATTCAGAAGTCACTTTATTTCTCACTGGATGCAGAATACTTAAATCCTTTGTGATTCAATAATGTATCAAACAAAAAACTGTTCCCTTAAATTCATGGACTGAGATGAAGATAACATATATTTGATGCATAGACAGCCTCAAACTGAAACCAAAGTAGGAACAAGGAAACATTACATTTTGCTTTCTCCAGTTTTGTCAGCACTTAAAGGTGTGGAATCTTTAAGTAAAATTGCAACATTTTATACTGGAAATTCCTTGTATGCTGTTTCTAAGTTTGAGGGACTTGGAATAAATGAAAAAGGTGGTTTGAGTTATTCTCCCCTTCCTTTCTCAGGCTGTGCATCTTTGGAGGTAGTGTATTTAGACATTAAGGGTGTGGTGCTATATTTGCCATACTGGGTTGTTCTGGGAATGGTGAAATTCCTGTGTAAAATTATATAAATTAAGAAAAGTGTGTTGTTTTGTTTTTGCAAGCATTTATGGCTGCACTTTAGTCACTTTTACATATTTTTGTTGCACTATTTCTGTTTCAAAGCAGCAGAGCTAATTGTTTATACATCTAATGCAAAAGTTATTTAAATCTTGTGAATGAGAATTTTAATTAAAACTGTATTTGAACCAAACTTCTTGGTTTGAATCAAAACAGCAATAGTGAAATGCAAAACAATGTGGCTGCTGTTGTTAAATATGTTATTTTTAAATGTGATTATTTTAGAATACTGGTTAGAGTGCTGTCCGTGCATTGTCTGTATACCCTGATAGATTCATAGGTTCATAGCTATATACAAGGCTAACCATCACTAGGGCCCTTATAATATGTGGATGAGGAGCCTGTTCCAGAGAATGAGAATTCTCTGAGAAACATGTCTGTCTCTCCAACATGTCCTATTTATGTTATAAGCAAAATTTAGGTCTTTTGGTCAAGTAGTTCTGACTCTCTGTGTTTTGAAGATGTGCAGAGAGTTCATCACAACAGGGTCCAAGGATGCCTTGTATACCAGACAAAAATCACCTCTCAGAAGTGTGTATGATACCATGTAAACAGAGGGCCTTGAGGCAGTCAGCAAGGGCATTGTGTTTACTCTCTGTATTCTTTTGTAGGGAACCTTTGTGGATGTTCCCATTGCTGCACGTGTTTGGCCAGGTACATACCATAGGGGGCATTAGGCTTTATGGTGGGTCTGATGAGGACCCAGTACAGTGGTATGATGACCTCTCTGGACCTAGATACCATGCCCATACTTATAAGTTGAGCAACACAGAATGATTTTATTTCTAGATTGATCATTTGTTGGTCAAAGGCTAGGTTACTATCTACATGAGTTCCAACATCCCTGACTAGTAAATCAACTTTAGGTGTATTTTATTGATGATGTAGTTAGCCAGGGTGGCTGACTTCCCAAAAGGTACTATAATGCATTTCTTGATATTGAATTTTAAGCCATGGCTTTGTTATCAAGCTTTTGTCTGTGTTAGACCTTCCTGAAAGGTGTTCTTATTGTGGGATGATTCATTGACTGCTCCCAATTTGCAATCATCTGCAAACTTGGTCAGCCAGAGGCCTTTGACATTGACTTTAACCTCCGAGAAGTAGATGCCAAAGAAGAGTGAGCCTAGCACAGAACCTTGAGGGGACTCTACCAATGATCAGCCTCTTTGTAGAGGTGACCTCGCCAATCCTAACTTCATGGGTCCTATTTGTGAGCCAGCTGGCTATACAGCATATTATAAAGCAGTTAATGCCTAGTTCTATACGTTTATTGACAATGCCCATGTGGTTATTATATCAAATGTTTTAGCCAGATCTAGGAAGGCAGTATGCACCACGTTACCCTTATCCATTGTATTAGTTGCCATTTCAAAAGAAATCCACCAGGTTCAGTAAGCACAACCTTCCTTTGACAAAGCCAGACTGGAATGGATCAAAGTTTTGGAGGTCTCCATGTGTCTGTGTGAGCATATTGGCTTTCTCTCACATCTCACAGTCATGCCATAGGTGAACTGGTGATCCTTCAAGTTGAGTTTCAGTGTGCAGGCCATAAATAAGTGGGTATGTGCATCCTTTGATGGGTCGGTGCCCTGTTCAAGATGAAGTGTCACTGTTTTATATCCACTGAATGCCCCAATGAAGTTCAGATCCCCCCATCTATGAGCTGTGTTAAGTAGATTATGGAAAGAATGAATAATTAATTCAGCTAGTAGAGAAATGAAGAAGTTATCAGGGTGTTACCCATAGAAATGCAAACATTCACAAGGACCAATATAGATTCATGACACCATGGGAAAATGACAACTGCTGGTAAATAAGTTGTACTGTCACAAAATAATTTTTATTTCCAAAAAGTTAGTGACTGTAAAAAGAAAGAAAGAAAGATATAGAGAAAAAGGAAGAAAAGATGGAAGGAAGGAAAATTAATTAGTATGTTACTGAAATCTTTCACGTACTTCTTTTTAAATCTTAGAGGTAAGGAGCAGCAGATGTGACTCAATCATGATTAAGCCTGATAATTTATTTTATTAACTCTTTTAAATATTTCTATTTAAATGTGAAACATTTCAAACATAATCAGTGACAGATGTGAAGTCTTACAGAAGCCTTACTGCTAGCAGTACTACAATACTACTTTTTTTTAAATAAAGACCACCCTCATTTAAAGCCACCATTGTTCTTTAACTACAGGACTGAACAGTTGATTAAAGTAAAAGCTGTAGCTTCAAAACAATTACATGCAATAATTATCATCCCATCTAACATTTGACCATACCTCTCTGACTACTATCTTTATGAGAGAAAAATATATTAGTTTAGCACAGAACTTTTTTCACTTTAGGGGAAGACTTACATACAAAGACCAAACAACAACGGGGAGTGATTTTAAAGTGCAAGAATTTTCGGAATCCATGTCTATAAATTTGCTGTGAGGTCTTATTCTTCCCTGCCTTCATGTAGGTCACAATATTGTTTCACGATTTTCTTGATCATTTGTCTTTTTAGTAATATGACTTTGTTTTTTTGCAAATGGAAGCTGTATCTACAATTTATTTTCTTAAGTACTCTCATTCACATGACACCACAGTGGTTTCCAGATCATCTGTTTTCCTTTAGGTTGCATTACAATTTGAGGTCATTATAGTGTCTGCACATCACTGTTTTTGTGTATTTTAACAATAAGAAGGATATAATAATTCCAGTTATGCTCTCTACAACAAAGATTTCTTGCTTGTAACAAACCTCCTGGTCATTGGAAGCACTGGCTGCTGCATGTTATGATGCAATTTGTTCAGTTTCACTGCACATTAACTAATGAGCTGTTACTTTTCTGTATTTTAGTAAAAAGCAACTTTCACTGAATTCCATTCCAGACTTCTTAAATCTATGTTTGTTCAAAACAGCCACATGAAGTACGAGCTGTTAAAACTCCCTGGAAGCCATATCTATTAATCTATTTTCTTCAGTTCTAAAGTCTGCTAATATATCTCAGTTATTTCTTATTACTGACATATATCTGAGGTCTATCCACCAAAGCATGCTTTTTAGACTGTACCTGCAATGTTCATGTGTTACAAATATGCATGCTAACAAAAAGGGATAGTTAATATTGTGCATCTCTTGTGATAAACAGCCAAGAAAAAAGATAACACCAGTGAATTATATATAGTGTGTGTGTGTGTGTGGGGGGGGGGGGGGGGGTGCATTGAATAATATATTTATAATACTTGTCAATAACAAGAGTTATGCAACTAATAACTCCGGACTTTCCAGGCTTCATTCTGAGGGTTAACCCTGCAGTACGAAATGTAAGGCTGGAAGAGAGAAAATTCTACATAACTCCCATTCCTAGCAAAGTATTATAGCATGGCAAACTCCATAATTTTCTGAGTTAGTATTTCTTTCACGTTGTTCCTGTACTGTATATCTGCAAGTCCAAGTTCAAGACCAGTTGTCTTTATTAAAGTACTGCTACAACATCCAGGAAATCAGCCAAAATGGTCAGTATTCCAGTTCAATTGGTATTTTACAAGAATGCATCATATTTTATTAAGGATGTGGATGTACATTTTTTTCATATTTTTTAGATATACTTGTAAATGAGACCCGATCTACTGTGTCATGTGTGAGGTAGTAGTAAGGATGTGGTTGCCTTGCAGCTTATACAAAGGAAGCAGAAATAGACAAATATGATAGTGTATTTGAATGCAGCTGTATTATTGTGTAGTCCTTTGGACAAGTCCCTTTTATTTTCTTTACATTTCACTATTGATAGTAACAATTGAAAAATATCTTCAGAAGTTATTTTGTTTTGCATTTGTGTGGATGCTGACATGTCAGACATGGCATATTAACTTCCCAGGTCTGATACAATTTCTACTGTTCTGACAGGAGGCTTTGCTTTTCATGACTTCTTGCATTCTATAATAGTGTAATCCCTCGCCTTTTCTGCAGGACTACACTAAATATTAGTGGTCAGGTAGCTGCTTTATTTGCATTTATAAAGAAAATGTTTTCTCAGAGAGATGATTGAATGGGCTGTCTTAAGGTCAATTCCAAAGAGAAGCTCTCTTTCAGCACAGAGCTACAATTTAGTCAGGAATCATTTACATTCCAGAGGTGCTGACCCTTAGGGAGCATTGCTACAATGATTACAGTGACTCAGCAGAAAACCATTACCTCATTCTCGATAGTAATCATCTTTCAGATGTGACAGAGTGTCCCCAATCCTGTAATCTAATGTATTCTTGTCAGTTATGTAATAGGCCACATTATCCAGATAGAAAGTCATTGCCTTATGTCATTTCCTTTACTCTCTTCCCTTGAACTGTATAAACTATGTTTATGTTGAACTACAATAACCAAATTTCTAGTAAAATATAAAAAAAGACAAATGATCTCATTTTCTGGATCTTGTGATAATCCAGTTTGATAGTCACATGTCTCCAGTTCTCAGCACTATCTCTGCAAATCATATAATTATAGGAAAGAGCTAGGGAGGTAACAGCCACCCCCCCCCCTCTCATCGCACAAAGCAGTCCATCTGTACCCTACAACAGTCTGTCAAGTAAAGTCTCAAGCTTAAACTCATGAAGAAGTGGGCAACTCTCTCCTGTCAACTCCTCACAAATTTTGCACACCTATAATTGGCTGCTCTGCACTTCTAATAACTAGTAAGACTACCAAACATATAACTCCATCTCTTAATAACTGTAACCTGACTAATGACTGTTTGCACCAAACGATTTATCTTTAGGCCTACCAGCAGTCTGAAAATCAATATGACAACCTTGTTAATTCTCAGCTAGATCACAATTTCTTGTTCATTGTACACATCTTCTAAATGTACAGCAACTCCTGTCACCACTTTGTTATTATATTACTTAATTGCTTACTTAATTAATTAATTATCAATCAGCCAATTAATTAATTTGTTAATTCTTTAGTTTATGTCTCCCTGAGTCTCATCTGCAAATTTAGCGAGCTAGAGGCCATTGACATTGTCCTTGACTTCAGAGAAGTAAATGCCAAAAAGGAGTGGTCCCAGAACCAGCCTCTAAGGAACTCCACTTGTGAATGTCCTCTTTGTAGAGGTGGACTCCCCAGTACAAATTTCCTGAGTCCTGTCTGTGAGCCAGTTGGCTATCCACTGGGTGAAATAAGGGTCTGTATCTAATCTATTGAGTTTGTCAACAATACCCGAGGGGGTATTGTATCAAATGCCTTGACCAGGTCAAGGTAGTCAGTGTGAAACATTTTGCTCTCATCCATTGCGTTGGTAGCCTTCTCAAAGAAATCTACCAGGTTGTGTAGGCAAGACCTGCCCTTGACAAAACCAAATTGCATTGAGTCCATTGTCTGGAGGTTTACTATATCATTACTGATCATTTCCATGATAATTCTTTCCATGGCTTTGCATATGAGAATAGTGAGAGTTATGGGTCTGCAGTTTCCATGGTCTGTAGATGGCCAACCTTTGTGCAGAGGGACAACTGCTGTTGTTCTCCATTCATAAGGCACAAAGCCTGTTTGGAGGCTACAATTAAATAGCAATTCCAGAGGCCCTGAAAGGTCATGTTTCTTGCTATTTAGAAGGTATCCTGGGATATTGCCTGGGCCCATTGATGAAGTGTTCTTGGCCTCAGAGAGAGCATTAAGGACCTGTTCCCTAGTGATAGCAGGGGAGTTATATTTGATGGTATTTCCTGAGAAAAGGTTGAGGGGGAGAGAGGGATAAAGTTGCAGATGAATTTGTTGACCAGTAGGTTTGCGATATCTTCTGGAGCAGTTTTGGTGGCTCCATTTACAATGAGCTCTGCACACAATTGCATATTGCCTTTGAAGCTGTGGACATAGCTTAAGAATGCTTTATAGTTGTCCTTGGCCTGGGATGCCAAATTTACCTCAGATTTGGTGTTGGTGGACTTTATTTGTCCTCTAAGTTGTTTGTTTAGTTTGTGATGAGAGCACTTTTATCCTGCTGGGTGCTCCACCTCCTAATATTTGTCATTTTCTTCCTTTTGTCATACAGGCTATTGGTTTTGTTATTCCAACAGGGTGGCTTGTTTTTTGAGTTAGTTCTGTACTTATTCCTGGTGGGTATAGCTGCCCCTATGCAACTATTAACATGCTTGTATAGGGTTTCTGTGAACATTTCTGCATAGGCAGCAGTGTTCTTAGGGTTTATGGTGCTTGAAAACTTGCCAGGTTATCACTTAATACAAGAAAGTTAAGCTTAGAGTAGTTTCTGAATATTCCAGGGTTAGCTGGGGGTCCAGGTTTTATTTTTACTTCAAAGGAGACCATTTTGTGGTCTGACCTTACCAGGGAAGATATTACACTAGGAGATGTGCAGCACTCTCCCATATTAGTGAGGACCAGATCCAGAATGGTTGCACTCCTTGTTGGTGTATTGATAATCTGGTCCAGGGAGTTTGTGTTTACAAAATCCAGGAATATATGTGCCTGTACATTTGGTGTCATATAGGATTCCCAGTTAATAATGGGGTAATTGAAGCTGGCCATGAATATGGAATTGTGCTGGATGGTGAGTGTTTCCAATAACTTTAAATACATGGTATGCATTTCTTGGGTCATAGAGTTGAACCTATACCTTGCACAGAAGTGGTATTGGATTTTGCCTATGCTAATTTGAACATGGAGAAGTTTAAGTGCAAAGTTTAAGTGAGATATATTTATTTTTGATGTAAATCAAGACACCTCCACCTTTAGTCCCTGTCTGTGTAACAGCTGGTCTAAATGTGTACTAGCAGTGTGCTCTCCATGGCTTTAAACCATGTCTCAGTGACTGTATAGACATAAGCATTCTCTAGGGTAAAGAGAGCTTCTAGGGAGTGGAGTTTTTGGTTCAGACTCCTAGCATTGAGCAGTAATACCTTTAGATTTTCTTGGTTTTGATTTGCTATGTCAGAAGTACTTTTGGTTTGGCATTGCCTAAGAAAGGCACTATGGGGGGCAATGTTTTAGCTAATATTCGAAAGCCTAGAGGGGAGAGGTGCAGACCATCCCTAGCAAAGCAGCATGGTCTAGTGACCATCCCCTTCCATGCTAACAAATATTGCACCCCTTTAAAATGACACCAGAAACTAAGCCAATTATTAAAGTCAGTCATCTTTTGTTCGTATTGTGCCGTCATCCTTGGAAAGGTAAAATGCTGCTCAATGCTAGGCTCATACCAGCCTGGGACACATATTCCAAGTGCTCCATGATGTCTCTCTTCATATAGTCTAGGGGCATATGTCTCAGGTCATTTACACCCACATGGGCTATGACTGAATCATACTGGTACCAGTGGTTCAATGACCTGAGTGCATGCATAATGTTATGATTCCTTGTCCCTGATAAGCAACTGACCGTGACTTTCTCCTTACCCAGCCTGGTGAGAGGGACATCAGTGTGTCTTACAACTGAGTTTCCAATGATCAGAATGTTGGATTGTGTGGCGGTTTACCTTATGGGATTAAAAGTAGGGGGTCCATGAGATGTGGCTGTATGTGTTGATGTGGGTGTTGCTTTGAAATACTGTGTTTGGGGGTGCTGAGGGAATTTGTTATGTGTACTTCATCTAGGAGATTTTTGGGGTTTAGGAAGGTTACATTTAAGTGCCTCAGAATATGTGGGTCTATATGTCTGCTTTGTATCGTGTGTGATGGGTGCAGCGTGTGTACTACTGACAATCTGATTGACATCATGCTGCATTTTGCTGCATATTCAGCACGTATTAGAAAGTTCAGAATCAAAAATGATCTCAAACTAATTGAGTCACTACTACCATACACAACGTTCTGTCCACTCTTGACAAACTGTGAAATAAAACATAATAAATATCATTCTGAAGTAATACACTGTCTGTAATATTACTTTCCATTATGTAGGTATCAAATTATTTAACCTGCTTTTTTATCATTAGCATCTAAAAGATTTAAACCTCATTGTATAATGTGAGGTACACTCTTTACTTTATCTTTTCTTTACTGGGGTTCTGAGAAGTGAAATGTGTTTTATGTGTAGAGAGTGGCAGGTCTGCCTATATAATAAAAGAATTTGCTTGAGCCTAACAAATACTGTTGGCAGTGGTCATCACACCATGGGTCTGACAGGAGAGGTTCTCATCCCCAACATTTGAAGCCTAGGTATGGCCATAGAGGTTGGTATAATTTGCTTTGGAGACAAATCATGAGCTACACTGGTGCTGCCACATACACATAATTCTATTTACATCTAAAGTCTTGCTTTTATACAATTGTTTGTCTCATCTAGCTGGTTGCTAATGGTTTACTACTGTATTCACTCCATTTTTCACATGTTCTATTAATGAAATACCTGAAAAACAAGAGAAGAGACTGTGTGAGAAGGATTGGGGTAATTTGTGTAAATAGTACAGTTAGGATAGTTCTAAGTGTTGGCCTGCTAGCACTGGTCCACACTGTGCAATGCAAAACAGACAACAAGAAACTGCTAAGAATGAGATTAAGACTACAAAAGTCATTTCCATGTGGGTTCTTATTTATTCAATGTACTACAAGGACTTCATCAGCTTCCTTAGGCCATGTCTGCTGTGTACCAGTCTCTAATGAGAGTACAGGCTTTTCGTATGAAAGCTTCCTGAGCCTGAGTTCCACTGAAGGATTGCAGTGCCTGTTACTGAGTGGCGGTCTTCTGCGGGCTCATAGAATGGATTTTGAGTGTCAGTATTCTATAGGTTTGGAGCCTTATAGACTATAAACAACCACAGCCATCAGTAGTTTTCTTAATTTGGTGTGCTGCTGTGCAGGAGCAGTGTAAATCCTATTGGGTAGGCAGTGCTACAGCTTGGTCTACAATAGGTATGGCAACATCTACATGCTTGTTTAAAGCATTTAAACTTTACTGCCTTTTACTGCACAAATAGAAATGTCATATATATATATATATATATATATATATATATATATATATATATATATATATATATTTCCAACCAAAAAAATTAACATCCTTAAATCATTCAACTATTACAATAGACAAACATGGCTCCCTTTATACTCAATAGCTTTCCTGCTCCTCCAAGATAACCTGCATCTCACTTTTCAAGCCATGAAAAACCCATACCTATTTGATGTTGTATTTTTCCCAATACCAGTGGTTCTCCAAATATCCATATTATGGACCTAAAACTACATAAAAAAAGCAAGAATTGCTGGAGGCGTATGTTCCTAACTCAACATATTCCCATCCAACAGAATAAGTTACCACTGCATGTCAAACAACGCTCTGCCTTGGCTACCTCTAAAGCTAGTCTTGATGACTGATTAATTGGGTAAGCACAAATTCACACCAGAGGTATAATTTACAGCCCTGCTCAGTTTTAGAGGTGAGTTGTACCATGAATTTATGGGTAGTAGAAATGTTTAAGTGCGTCTATTTAAACTTACAGTTACAGCTATTCAATGGATTTCACAGTCCCATTCACCCACTAAAATTACTAAAGAGCAAGTCTTTTCAACCCTTTGAAAAGCTAAGAATACCTCAAACATGGGCACTGGTAGAATACCCAGTTCCCTAATCATCAGTACAATATATGGCCTATGTAAATCCCTACCTAACCTCTTTGCTCTATGCCTTTGCCCTTGTTATACTCCTGAAGTCTGGAAAAGAGCCACTGTAATAGTACTCCACAAGGATGACTTAACCATGGCCCATGGTAACTATAGACTCATTGTTCTTACTAGCCTCATGTGTAAAGCTATGGGACATATTATCTCAGTCATCATGAATGAAGACATTGAAGATTTCTTAATCATGGATCCTTACCAATTCACGTTTGTTAAAAGGAAGTCTTACCTCCTTAGCTTTGTTAACTTCTTTGAAAATGTTACCAAAGGATCAGTTAATGATTAGGAAGTGCATATAACATATTTGGTCTTAGCTAAGGCCTTTTAGGCCATTCCTCATCCAAGTACAATTAACAGACTTATAAATCTGGACAGAAATTAATATGCTATGTGGTGGATAGGTAGCTGGTTGTTTCGCAGAGCCCATGTGGCTAAAGTTGCAGGAGCCACTTCTGAAAGCAATTAAGTTACCAGTAGTCTATTCAGGGCTCAATATTGGCCCTTTCCTATTTGGTATCTATTTCTGAGACCTTTAACCCAGCACTTTGGCCAATTATTATCTAAGTGTGATGATAGCTATAAAGCGGGTATTACTATTCTTTCATTTACTGACTCACAGTTGTCCCAGAATGGGTTAAACTGTGTTAACAACAGGGGTAAGGAAAATAATCTGAAACAAAATGTAAATAAATGTAGCATTGTTAATTTTGATAAACAAAACATTGGCATATCTTATCATATAGGTGAC
The DNA here is from genome assembly GCF_019279795.1 of Protopterus annectens. Classification (NCBI taxonomy): domain Eukaryota; kingdom Metazoa; phylum Chordata; order Ceratodontiformes; family Protopteridae; genus Protopterus; species Protopterus annectens. The sequence goes on along the minus strand of NC_056726.1, from coordinate 1,277,762,148 downwards.
ACAACCTTCCAATTAAACATGCCATTGAGGACCTTAGCACTCTTGTTAATAATGCCTTTTCTTTTAACCATCATGTCTCCATAGCAGGTCAGAACTACTTCTTTTATCTCAAGTAATTTCCAAAGACATCTCCTCAGGAGCAAAAGAAGTTTTAATTCCTTTTTACTTTTTGAACATAATCCCCTTTTCGGCATGTTGAAAAATATTACTCACCTTCAGATACATTATTAATTCCTAACTAACAGCATCAGTAAACTCAATACTCATACTTATCTGGATAGACTGGAAGATCATTATCTATATCCAGTCTCTAAGTGACTCCTCCATGGTCCAGCTTTCTTAGGACCTTGTCATATACTTTCTCCAAGTCTCAGAATGCCCAGTTGGACTCTCTTCTCATCTCTAGCTTCTTCTCAAGTAGCTGTCTTACTGCAAACATCGGGTCAATTGTGCTGCATCTTGATCTGAATCCAAACTGCTCATCTCCAATTTTACATTCTACTACTCTGCGTATGTTTATTAATCACCATCTCCAGATCTTTCATGCAATGTGATAGTTGTGTATATCCCCTTTGTTCTTGGACACTGGCATGAGTATGCTTATTCTCCAGTCATCTGGGATGCATCTTTCTCTCCACACTGCTATTAGTACCCTCAGGAGCCATTTATCCCATATCTCACCCAACATCTTTATCATATCTGCTGTGACCTCATCTGAGCCTGCTGCTTTCCCTAACTTCATCTTCCTTGCTGTTCTTACTTCTTGTAAGGTGGGCTCCTCTTCTTCTCTCATTTTAGGCTATTTCTGGGTCTGTACAGCTTCTGTGGGGTTTTCTTCATTCAGAACCTGCTGGAAATATTCCTTCAATCTGCCTTTGATGTCCCATGGACTGCTGAGCAGGTTATTGCTGGCATCCCTTATGAAGGGTGTCTCACTATCTTCTTTATCTTTCTGTCTTTTCCTTGCAACCTGATATAGTTTCTTTGTGCCACTTACTGAGTCACTTTCCATAAATTGGTAGAATGTCTCCGATGCCCTAGTCTCTGCTATTGCAATTTCTTTTTTAGATTCTTTGTTGGCCAACCAGTAGTCCTTCCTAGCCTGGTCAATCTTTTCTGTCTCCCACTTCTTCCTGCACTCCTTCTTTCTTTTGATGACTTCCTGGACTTCTGCATTACACCACCAGCTTTCCTTATGTACCTTATTTCTATACCTTGCTTGGCCACATATCTTTTCTGTAGTCCTAACACATGCTGTTTTAGGCACTGCCATTCTTGTTCACCTCCACCTATTTTCTCCTCTTCTTGGGGTGCTGGAGCCCTGAGTAATTCCTTGAACTGTTGTACTTTCTCTGCAGTCAACTTCCAGGTCTTCAGCCTGGTCTCTGTTGATCTTAGAGCCTTTTCTGACCACTGCTTGCAGTTGATTGTGGCAACTAGTGGTTTATGCTGTGGGCTGACTGTTTCACTGGGAATGACTTTACAATCACGGATTCTACCCCAGTGCCTTTTCTTTACTAGGAGGAAGTCTACATGAGTTGCATGTTGGCTATACTTGTATGTGATATTGTGACTGTCTCTCTTTCTGAACCATGTGTTGGCTACTATCAGGCCATTTGCCAGACAAAAGTCTAGAATGGCTTCTCCTTCTTTATTCATGTTGCCCCACTCATGTGGACCCAGGCAGTCCTCAGTTCCTGTTCTGTCTGTCCCTATATGTGCATTCAAGTCACTCATTATCAACACCAATTCATGTTGTCCTGCTTTATCTAGTAGGTCTTGCAAATGCTGTCTGAATGCCTTCTTTTCCCAGCTGTCACAACCCTGCTGTGGGGCATAGGCTGAGATTATGAATACTGCCCTATCATAACACTGGAGTCTGATTACCATGGGTCTGTAATTAATTCTGATGATATCCCTCACTGCCTTCTGAAGCCTCTCTCTCACCACAATTCCTACTCCATTTCTAATCTGTCCCCCTCCTGAGTAGTAGAGTCTAGATCCCAAGCCAAGTAGCTTTGCTGCACTGCCCTTCCATCTCATCTCTTGGATACATAGGATGTCCCGCCTCCTCTGTATCATCATGTCATCCACTTCCAAGTTACGTCCCATCAGTGAACTAATATTAAGTGTAGCAATTCTTAGTTCATTTTTGGCAGGTTGGTTGATTTTACATCCAGCTTTTACTCAACAGAGCTATCCCAGGTAACCCAGGCTGGGCAACTAGAGGCCAGCCGGACAGTAGCTTATTGACCCAGGGCTGCTGGGCTTTATGGTGGGCACACACTGGCCACTTGAGACACATATACCCCTCCCACCATTAGCAAGGGTCCCTAGCATAGGTTAGAGTAGGCTGGGTCCTCAAGCCACTTATCACTGGTAACTACCCATGCTCATTTTGGCAACATTAGTCAACATGACCAAATCACCTAGAGCCATATTTTACACCATCAAGTGGCTAGCCCTGCAACGGCTTGTTAATCAGCTAACTAAACTTTTAGACGTATGGGTTCAATCCCCTGAAAAGGGTCAGTGCTTTCTTTTCCTGTTCAATTGTTAATAAAATAATATGTTAATGTTTTTTTCTTCATTAGATGCTTATGTGTTCAAAAATCATCACCATGGTGGTTTTTAATTAAAAGGAAAAAAAAATACTTTTGAAGGAAACCAGGTACCTAACCATCCAGAGACTCATTGCTGGTCCAGTGGTAGATACAATCACATGGAATGGGGGCACTGGTTCAATCCCCAAACAAAGGTCAGTGTTTTTCTGTTCAGTCTACATAGATAGGCAGATTGATAGATATGCACATAAGTGTATATATCTATCTGTATACACACACACACACACACACACACACACACACACACACACGTATGTATGTGTGTGTGTGTGTGTGTGTGTGTGTGTATAGAGCTATGTTTATTTACATATACATATATAAAACAATAAAAACCTCAATCAGAAGAAATCAGACTGCAGACTAAAAATTAAGTGCTTTCGTTCGTTTACTATTTTAAAACACAAACTTCATCAGAAACATCACTTAAATGTACACTCTGGACATCAGTAGGTGATTTTATTGATGGACCACAACACACAATGTTTCAGTCTTTATCTTCCATGGACATTTTAGAGAATATTTTGAATTTTCAGAATACAGATTCTAAGGACAACTTCCTCAGAAGAACAAGTATTTTAAATCCAATCCTCCATCCTACACTAAATATTTTCTCTAAAGTTTGTGAAACTGATATTAGAAATACATTAGTTAATAAACCACAGGACAAATGGTTTAACTTGAATTCAGAAGAATAAAAAATTCTACAACAGATGTGTAATGACCCAAATAGAGTTATGAAGGCTGATAAAGGGGCTGATATTGTGGTTATGGACAGTAGAAGTTAAGTACAGAAAATGGAAATAACACAACAAAATTGACATCTATCTGATAGTAGATCCTGATGAGGTTTTAAGATGCTTTGAAAAAATAGGCCGCATATTACTGGATCTTTTCCATGACAACCTCATTACAGATTATGAGTTTGACTTCATGCAAGTAGGGAATCTGTGTCTGGATAAAATGTTCAGCATTCCAAAAATTCACAACGTTCACATTAACCCTCCATTGAGACACATTGTCTTCTCCAAAAAAGTGAATTTATTGTCAAACTTCTTGACTTTTATTTGCACCCTATAGTTCCTGAATGAGAGCTATATTTTTATCAGTGATCCCCTGAGTTTATTGATTCTTCAAGCAATGTTTTATTGGTTACACTTGACAAAGTGGCTCTGTGCCCTAACATTCCTCATGTTGATGGCATTTGTTTAGTGGAGAGATACCGCAGAAACCATGCTGATACAGAGTTGAGTAAAGTTCAGACTCTTTGTAAACTTCTACAATTATGCTGGAAAACAACTTTTTCTTTTTCAGTGATAACATTTACCATCAAATTAAAGGTATAAACAAGGGTGCTAAAATGGCACTGGCTTATGCTAATGTAGTGCATAATTCCTGGGAGGCCGACACACTCATTAATTTGAAAGGATTTAACCAAGTATGTCTCTACAAGCATTTCATAGATGATATATTTTTTCTCAGGCTGGGCACTCAGATTGAATTAAATGATTTTATTTCACACATCAAAGAGATAATTTGGTTTCTTGACTTTACCATCTCTGGTACAGGTAAAACAGTTCATTTCTTGGACATTACCCTTTCTTATGATAATGTCCATTACACTTTCAACTCCACAATTTATTATAAAGACACCTTTAGAAATAATTATATGGACTACAACAGTCAACATCCCCTGTTTATGAAGAGAAACATAGTGAAGGGCCAATTTGTATGTTTAAGTAGACTGGTTAGTGAAGAAGATCATTTTTTTAAAGAATGCAGCTTTCTCAGATGTCTCTTTATAGAGGAAAAACTACCCCATTGAACTAATTGAATATTGTTTTTATGATGTTTATTTTAATAGACATTCTCGGCACCAACCGATTTTGAGATATGGTTTACTACCAACACAGGTCCCGGTAGTAATGACTGTTCACATTTTCTGCTATCTACCTTATTAGATTCACAAAGCATTAGGCACTGCATTGCTAAACACTGGAGCACAATTAATGCTAATCAAGAATTAGCAAAAGCTCTAGGGCCAGCCCCATCCTTCTGCTATAACAAAAAACTACATCCTTAAGGTCATTTCTGGAAAATGATAAGAAATATTGGAAGAAACTGTATTTGCTGTCAACATATTCTGATCACAGAGAATCTCAAGTTAACAGCACAAAACTTTTCTCTCAATTTCAAAGATTCATTTGACTGCACCACCAATAATGTTGTGTACATCATTTCAGCAATAGCTGTTTGGCTGGCTGCTTTATACCTACAATCAACTGCCTTACAAGCTGGGATAAGTACAAACTTGCAGTGTTAAAGATAGTATTGCATTTTAATTTTATATTTATTTGTTCAGTGAATATAGTGTTTCTGTCTGCAATTCTGTTATTTCTTTCATTGAATATTGTGAGCTCTCTCTCTCTCTCTTTGCAAAGTAGTGGGGGTTACTGGTGTTCCACTTCATTCATATTCAGTATTAACTCTTAGCCTAGAGGTTTAATCTGTGGTTATACGTGCTAGTCATATATCTTTGAAATCATTTCCGCAATAGATGTTTGACTGACTGCATTATACCTACAATCAACTGCATTGTAAGCAGGGATAAGTACAAACTTGCAGAGTTAAAGATAGTATTGCATTTTATTTTTATATTTATTTGTTCAGTGAATATAGTGTTTCTGTCTGCAATTCTGTTATTTTTTCATTGAATATTGTGAGCTCTTCCCCACCCTCCCTCCCTTCACTGCTGATGTCCTCTTCTTATAGCTGGTGGCTTTGCAGTTGCCCGCCCCTACTGTCAATTTGATCTGAAACACTCGTCAGTCTAGTGTCATTACCTCATTCTACCTAATACAAAGAGAACATTTGAGAAGGCTAACCCACTTAGTTCCGTAACCTTCTGCTTCTCCCTACTCCCTTTCCTTTAAAAAAAAAAACTTTGCTAGAATCTCCCTGTGTTCTGCTTAACTGTAACAAAAACAAATATGCTTGTTTGCTGCAGACTTGCTATATCCAGGACTGTTTGTAAGCTTCTGAGCCCCCCCCCAAGCCTGCCTGTGTTGGACGGAAGCCTGCTAGCTTATCAGTGGGAGTGGTAAGCACTAGGTAACCTATCTACCACATAAGAAATGGTTTCTTGTCCAGAAATTGTAGTTATTGGTCGTTTGGGCAATTTTCCCATCTCTCTCAACTTTCTGATTTAAAAGCCGCATTTGCACTTGTTTCTTTCCTGTAACTAGTCTACATCAGATACAGATTCTTGGTTTTAGCACTTGAATTTGTTTATTCATGCTCAGCACTTGTTCAGAACTTGTTATAAACACTAAATAAGCTAAAAATTACTACAGCACTTAACCTTCCTCGTTATGTAGAGGAAAGCAGTTTTTGTACTTACTTTCCTCACTTGCTTAGAGAAAAACAGCTCTTGTATTCACTTTCCTCACTTGCCTAGAGGAAAATGTTTTTTTATTCAGGCATGTCCAAGGGTCAGCTCCCAGTGTTCTCTCCTGTCTATCTGATGAATCTGGGCATCTTGGAGCAATGTAGCAATTGCCTCATGTACGCAGACAACCCTCTCCTCCTAACACCCAACACTACAACTTGTGAGAGATGCACTTATCTAGCCAAAATGGAGGTAAAGGTCTCTCCATCCAAGACTGAACTTGACAGTCAAGAGGAGAAGGTAAACACTTGCACCACACTGCACTCATCAAATAGTTCCATTAAACCTACACCACCAAAATCCACACATAGAAACACAAAAACATTTGCGGAGGCTCTGAATAAAAATCTGCTCAAGCAACAGAGACCTCCAAAGCAAAAATGCAATCAACCTCCACCCCCAAACATTACCCAAATGACACATAGCCCACAGACTCAGTGTCCCACTCAGCAACAGCCCATAAGGCAAAACAACGTACCCAACACACTAGTCATAGGTGACTCTATAGTTAGGCACACTGATGTCCCACTCACCAGGCTAAATAAGGATAAGGTTACTGTCAGCTGCCTGTCAGGTGCCAGGATCTGCCACATAACCCAAGCACACAGGTCACTTCACAACAAGTAAAAATATGACTCTGTCATTGTCCAAGTTGGTGTGAATGACCTGAGATGTACCTCCCTGGACTACATGAAAAGAGACATGGAAGAGTTCTCTGATCTTGTAGCCCAGGTAGGTATGACCCTAGCCCTGAGTAGCATCCTGCCATTGCCCAGAATGATACCGCAGCACAAGGACAAAATGACTGACTTCAACAATTGGATAAGCTTCTGGTGTCATTCTAAGGGGATCCAGTATCTGTCTGCCTGGGATGACATGGTCGACAGACCACGATGCTTTGCCATAGATGCCCTGCACCTGTCTCCCCTAGGATTCCGGATACTGGCTAACGCTCTTGCCACCCCTATAGTGCCTTTTTTAGGCAAGGTTCAAATGACAAATTCACCACCTTAACAGAAACAGGCAAGCAAAAACTGAAGGTAATGCTACTCAATGCTAGAAGTCTAAATCTCAAACTGCACTCCCTTGAGGCACTCCTTAAAATGGAGAACATCGATATCTGTGCAGTGAATGAGACCTGGTTCAAGGCTCCAGAGTGCACCCCTACATTAACAGGCTATAACTCATACCACACTTTTCAGCCATCTAACCTGGACCGGAACACCAAAGGCGTTGGTGTGTCGATAGTCATTAAGGATATCCACACCTCCAGGCTAGTTGCTCAGCATAATGCATCCAAAGTTATCCAAGTGCAACTAACTCTGGACAAAACTGCAATCCAAATTGTAGCTTGCTACAGATCCCCCACCATGCCTCAGGATTCCCACTTCTCTTTTCTTGATATACTGAAAAATATTAGGGTTCAACCAAACACCCTAATAATGGGCGATTTCAACTACTCCACCATTAACTGGGAAAACTACTCATATCATTTCATAAATTCCAATGCCCTGAATCAACTTATCCACACCCCTACCAGGAGCAACAATATCCTAGACCTAGTCATTACCAACATGAGTGACTGGTGTTCCACACCTGAAGTCAACTCCTCGTTGGTCAGATCCGACCATAAACTAATCACCCTAGATATCCACATCCCACCCCCACCCCTCATTAAGGAAACCATGGTAAAAAATTTCTGCAAAGCCAACTTCATGCTTCTTAAGACAGAAGTGGCGAACTTCATGACACCCATGCAGATGGACAATACAGTTATGACTGCTGAATCCTACAAAAATGCACTCTATAAGCACTTACACGAGTGCATGGATTCTGCTATCCCGAACAGAACCAAGACGCTATCCTCCAAAAAAAGGAAGCCAATTTGGTGGTCCCCTGCCATAAACAAACTCTACAACAGAAGGAAGAAACTGTTGCAAAAGAGAGTAAAATCCCATGAGTGGCGGAGCTCCCTGGTCAGCCTCAGTAAGAAGCTAAGATCCCTTATAAGATCCTCCAAAGCTAGCGATGAAAACAAAATTGCCACTGATTCTAAGGACAACCACAACGCATTCTATAGCTATGTCAGGAATCTCAATGGCAACACCCAGATCTGCTCTGAGTTGCAGCACAATGGCACAAAAATTACAGAACCAACTGATATTGCCAACATCCTGGCAGATAGGTTCAGTGCTAACTTTACCCCCTCTCACCCCCTAAAGGGCCCATATCTATACCGGAAGAATGCAAAGTCCCTGTAATCACAATTATGCAGGTAAAAGCTGCACTCTCTAAAGCCAAAAACACAGCATCTATGGGACCGGACAACATCCCATGCTACTTTTTACACGAACATCAGAAAGAACTGGCTCCCCACCTAAGCACCATGTTCAATCATAGTCCTGCATTAGGCTTTGTCCCCACTGAATGATGCACAGCAACAGTTATCACACTCCACAAAAGAGGAGCCACCACTGATCCCAGGAACTATCGCCTATTAGCCTAATGAGCCTGGTCTGCAAGGCCATGGAACGTATCATGATGGAACTCATAAACAAAGATATTGGTAACCTCCAAACTCTGGACCCCACCAAGTTCGGGTTTGTGAAAGGCAGATCATACCTCTTGAACCTGATTGACTTCTTTGAGTCAGTCACCAAAGCTGTAGACGAGGGTAAGGTGGTTCACATAGCCTATCTTGACCTCGCCAAGGCTTTTGACACCATCCCCCATTCTGGAATTATAGATAAACTCATTAAACTAGGTATAAATCCTTACTTCACAAGATGGGTTGCCAACTGACTCACTGACAGAACCCACACTGTAAATGTTGCAGACTCCAAATCTGACTTCAAACCAGTGACAAATGGAGTACCACTGGGTTCAGTCCTGGGACCTCTCCTGTTTGGTATCTACTTCTCTGAAGTACAGTCTAACACAGAAGTCCTTTGGCTAATGAAATTCACAGATGACTGCAATCTAGGAGCCATAGTTGAGTCCCCAAATTATGTGGACATCCTACAGAAGAGCCTCCCTGAGACAGATGCCTGATGTCAGAGCCATGGCCTCAAGCTCAATGCCAAAAAGTGTATTGTTATCCCCTTTGGTAAAAACTCTGTACCCATGAACTACTACATAGACGGCAGTTTACTTCACAATGAATGTGTGATAAGAGATCTTGGGACCCAGGTGGACAGTAGTCTCTCCTTTGATAATCACATCGCCACAGTAATCAGGAAATCCTTCTACGTGGCACAACTCATCACAAAAGGGTTCTCATCCAGGAAAAAAGAGGTAATTGTTCCCCTCTACTCAACACTCATTAAACTCATTATAGAGTACAATGCCCCTTTTGGAATGTACCTCACAAGGCTTTCTGCAGCAGCTGGAAAGGCCACAGAAGTACCTCACAAAGAGGATTACTGGCCTCAAACATATGCCCTAGACTGACCGTCTCAAAAAACTCCAGCTTTACTCTGTAGCATATCACCTACTCCAAGGTGATCTCTGCCTAACATATAAAGCTATGTCAAACCCAGAGCTGTTGGACATGCTGCACGAAAAGAAATCCCAATCCCTCCAAGCTACACACTCTAGGGACCTAAACCTTGTCACCACAATAAATAGGACATGCTGGCGGGATAGATTCCTGTCCCAGAGACTTCCCATATTCTGGAACAAGCTACTCATCTATGTTAAGCAAAGTTCCTCATTAGCACTCTTCAAGAAAAATCTTGATGAGTGGATGGGATATAGGAAATACACCACGGGGATCACTTTTGTGGCTCTGTTCGACAGGGGCACAGGAAAATAACTTTCTTGGGTGGCGTAAGCCAGGGAACCTTGTTGGCTAGGCTTACATAGGCCCTTGGGTCAATAGCCTAGTACCTACCTATGAACCTATGATCTGTTCTATTTTTGTCTCTTTCTATGTTGGAAAGACTATACGGAGATTTAGTGACAGAATTAAAGAGCATACCAGAGCAATTAGATTCACATATAGTAAGAATACTTTAGCTAAACATAGTCTAGTGTGCTCACAGTTTTCTAATTTTAAGATTGCAGTTTTGGACAAAGTGGTTGTTCTCTTTGATGATGTCAACCTTCTCCTGGAGGTCAGGGAATTACAATGGCAAGTGAAACTTCAAGCTGATATGTCCCCAGGGATCAATGGAACTTTAAATATAAAATGTTTATTAAAAATGTTAAGATAATTGATGATGTCCGCCAAGTAAGTGCGGTTCTATTTATATTTTTTTGAATTTATGCCTTTAACTGTAATTGAACATGTTCACGTGTAGTTTTCACTGTCCAGAGTGTACATTTAAATGAAGTCTGTGATAAAGTTCATGTTTTAAAATAGTAAAAGAACAAAAGCACTTATTTCCTAGTCTACAATCTGATTTCTTCTGATCGAGGTCTTTATTCTTTTATGTAGTTGTGTTTATCTCATTTTCTCATTTGATAGTTTCTTCTAATATATACACATACACACACACACACACACACACACACATATATATACATATACATATGGGTCTACCTGACAACACCGACACATCACAACACGGACAAGGAAATCACCGACACCACATAACCGACAGTTCACAAACACGAAACCTCACATGCCCGACACACCATAATACCGACAATCAACAAACAAAACAAATCCCCTGTCCAAAAAGCACACACACAACACAAGCACACCAAAATCCTTACAAACCCACACTAAACCTCACATACACAACTATCTACAACCTTAACCCAAACCCTAACCCTAAGGTCCGTCACTATCGCACACTCACCTAACCCGCGCCCTAACCCTAACTCACTTAACCTGCCCCTAACCCAAAGACTATCACTACCGCACACTTACCTAACCTGCACCCTAACCCTAACTCACTTAACCCACCCCTAACCCAAAGACTGTCACTATCGCACACTCACCTAACCTGCGCCCTAACCCTAACTCACTTAACCCGCCCCTAACCCAAAGACTATCACTACCACACACTTACCTAACCCACGCCCTAACCCTAACTCACTTAACCCACCCCTTTCCCTACAGACCGTCAATATCGCATACTTACCTTACTCGCACCCTAACGTCCGTCACTACCGCATACTTACACAGCCTTTTCCCATGTCGGTGTTCTCAGCGTCAGTGTTTTCATCTGTCGGTCTTCTCAGTTGTAGATCTTCTGGCGTCTGTGTTCTCAGTGTCGGCATTCTAAGCTGTCGACGTTGTCAGGTAGACCCATATATACATATATATATATATATATATATATATACATGGGTCTACTGCTTTTAGTCGAATTACATTTGGTCAAAAATGATTTCAGGCTGCCCACTTCACTGAAAATGTATTTCACTGTAAACCCATTTGGTCGAATTCTATTTGGCTGAAAATGGAATTTAGTCCCTGCCCCACTGCAGTATGACTCTGGAGTGAGAATATAAAGTAAGGGGAGGGGCACAGCCCTCCACACCCCCCTTACTTTATATTCTCACTCCAGGGTCACACTGCAGTGGGGCAGGGGCTAAATTCCATTTTCGACCAAATGGAATTCGACCAAATGAGCTTTCAGTCAAATGAGCTTTCAGTGAAGTGGGCAGCCTGAAAACATTTTCAATCAAATGCAATTCAACTAAAAGCAGTAGACCCATATATATATATATATATATATATATATATATATATATATATATATATATATAGATACAGATATATATATATATATATATATATATATATATATATATATATATATATATATATAGATATATATGTATGGGTCCCCTTCTAAAACCTGAAAGCTCACTTACCCAACTTTCAAAAGACCAAAATAAAAAAATGAAACCCCAGAACACCAACCGCTCTTTTGACCAACATTTCACTACAGGTAAGTAAACACTTGGCCAGCATGTTTACCTTTGCCCTTTACCTCCACAGTAGTGCAATCTCGGAGTTGATATATTTAGTTAGGGAGGTGTGGGTGCAAAGCTCCCCACATGGGTGGATTTTCTTTGCTATGTTTTAGTTTGTTTGGTGGGTTGGCCAAGCAGTTCCTTGCCTCTAGTGAAATGTTAGTGTTTTGAGCGGTTGGTCTTCTGGAGTTTTGCTTTTTTTTTCTTCTCTGTCTTTTGAATGTTGGGTAAGTGAGCTTTTGGGTTTTAGCAGTAGACCCACACACACACACACACACACACACACACACACACACACACACACACACACACACGCACACACACATCTGGTGTAAGACTGTACTAGAAAGGGCAGAATTCTAGATGTGACCCTAATTAAGGAGGAGGAGGTCAACACTGTAAAATGAATAGCACTGTCAGTGGTGAAAAAGAAGCAGACTCTCCTTTGTTGCAGGAGGCTGTGAATTCTATTCCCACACCAGAGAGATGGATTGCTGTACTCCTGAGTATGTCATCTTCCAGACAAGATGTTAAACAGAGACCCCACCTGCCTGAGTTGATGCTAGCTCAGGTGAATGTAAAAGATTTCACCGCACCTACTGGAAAAATAAGAGCTTTAATTATATACTGAAAGAACTCTTATTTACAAAATGTTTACATATTTACAAATGTTTACAAAAGTACAAATATATAGATATACAAATCTATTTACACATATTCATAACTTCATTTACAATCGTACTAAATTTTCATTTGTATTAGACACCCACTCCTTTTTCCATGACCACTATCTGATTTTACTTAATGCTGTTGCTGAAAATCCATTTACCATTAAGCATCATTTTATTTTTTTTTCTTTCTTTCATTTGATATAACACAGTATAACTTTTTATCTATTCTTTTAGCTTATTTTTCACTTCTCTTCTTATAAGCACTTATTGTGTTTCTGTACCTAATTTCTGCTACTTTGTAAAAAAAAAAGAAAAAAACAAAAAAATATCCTTGTTTCCCACCTTTACTGAACTAGAATAATCCAGTCTTCAGGTATTGCTGATCTCTGGGCTGTGTCATAGTTCCTGTGTTGCCCATATCCTTATTTGGATAGGAGGAAGCTTCTTTGTTCACCAGTGGGAGTGGGGAGCTCTGAGCAGCCTATCTGTCCCTTGAGGAGTGGTTCCAACCCAGAAACTTGTAGCTTATTGGCTGTTTTCGGCCATTTCCTATCTCTTTCTAACCCCCTGCTTTAAAGCCCACTTTAGCGCGCTTTAGCACAAATTTGCGCATAGCGCAGCCTTGCGCTGCTTAATCGGGTTTAAACTATTCCCGGCTCCACAAAGTCTACTCATCACTTTTTCCCTTGGAACTGCTCTAACTCTCAAACTAAACACTCTATTCTCAATCTAAAGCCTTGCACTTGCTCATATAAGCAATTTTTTATAAGTTAAGCACTAATAAACTAAAAAAGCACTACATCCTCATATAATCCCCTTGAGTACCTCATCCCCTATTGGTCCTTCTGATTCAGTTATAAAGGAGTTCCCTATACTATTCTAGCATGTCGAAAGGTCAGTTGCTGGCTTCCTCTCCAGTCCAGCTGCTGAATCTGGGAATCTTGAGGCAATGTTACAACTGCCTCATGTACACAGACAACCCTCTCCTCCTCCCAACAAGTACAAATATATGTGAGAGATGCAACCATATAGCCAAACTGGAGGCTGAGCTCTCTCGACCCAGTACTGGCGTAACCAGTCAGGAGGAGAAGGTAACCACACAAACCATAAATCCAGTCTCACATAGACCTACCACAACTGCAAACCAAACACATAAACACACAAAAACATACTCAGAGGCTCTAAATAAAAATCTTCCAAGGCAGCAGAGACCTCCAAAGCAGACATCCAAGCAACCACTACCCCAAAACAAATCACATGCAACACATATTTCACAAAGTCAGTGTGCCAAACAGCCACAGCCCTTAAGGCCTAACAACATACCTGATACACTTGTAATAGGTGACTCTATAGTTAGACACACTGACGCCCCGCTCATCAGGCCGAACAAGGAAAAGGTCACAGTGAGCTGCCTGTCGGGCGCTAGAATCCACCACATAACACAAGCACTCAGGTCAGTCCAAAGCAGGTACAAATATGACTCAGTCATTGTCCATGCTGGTGTGAATGACCTGAGACGTACCTCCCTGGACTACATGAAAAGAGAAATAGAGGAGCTCTCTGATTATGTAGCCCAGGCTGGTATGACCCTGACCTTGAGCAGCATCTTACCCTCACCAAGAATGATGTCACAGTATAAAGACAAAATGATCAATTTCAACAATTGGCTTATGTATTGGTGTCATTCAAAGGGGATCCAGAGTCTGTCTGCTTGGGATGACATGCTAACTGGGCGCCATAATTGACTCGCCAGCTGACACAAGCATCCTCCAAAAGGGACTCATAGAAATGGATAACTGGTGCCAGAGCCATGGCCTTAAACTAAAAGCCAAAAAATGTATAGTCATACCCTTTGGGAAAAACAAAGTGCCCTCAAATTACCACATAGGCGGTAATCCATTAAGTACAGAAGAAGTGATTAGGGACCTGGGGACCCAAGTTGATAGTAATCTCTCCTTTGACAATCACATTGCCAAAGTGGTTAGAAAGACCTTCTATATAGCCCATCTCATCATGAAAGGATTCACATCTAGATCAAGGGAGGTCATTGTGCCCCTGTATTCTTCCCTCATCAGGCCCATAATTGAGTGCAATGCCCCATTTGGGATGTAACTTACCTAACACCTGCAGCAACTAGAAAGACCCCAAAGGTACCTCACAAAGAGGATCAAGGGACTCAAACAAATGCCATATGCTGCTCGGCTAAAGAAACTCCAGCTCTACTCAGTTGCATACCGCCTACTCAGAGGCGATCTATGCCTGACGTACAAAGCCATGTCCAACCCGGAATTAATGGACATGCTCCACCTCAGAAAATCCAAATCCCTTAGAGCTACACAATCGAGAGAATTGTACCTCAGCACAGAAATAAATAGGACAAGCTGGAGGGACAGATTCATAACCCAGAGGCTCCCTTCACTCTGGAATAAAATCCCAGTCTTTGTTAGGCAGAGCCCCACACTGACTCTCTTCAAGAGGAATCTTGACAAGTGGATGGGAGATTGTAGGTTCACCCCAGGGGACACTTCTGTGTCACTGCTAGACAGAGGCACAGTAAACTAACCTTAAAAAGGGCACAGTAACCTCATTCCAAATGGGTGGTGAAAGCCAAACACACTCTGGCTAGGCTTGTGAATGCCCTAGGGCAGATAACCTAGTATGAACCTATGAACCTATAATATCCATATTTAATCATATCCATGTTTATTTTATACACTTCTTTTATGCCTATGAAAAAGTTTTCTTTACATAGTTTTCCCCATAACTTTTTTACTCTTTTACATTTCAAAAATACATGTTCAGGATTTTTTTCTTCTTGACAATGTAAACATATCCTGTATATGGCATATTTTCTCTTACTGGCAATATTACCAGTCTTCACAAAAAATCTTAACATTCTACTTTCTGATTACATCATTTGCTTCTTATTTTTATAACTTTATTTTTTTTTATATTTAAGATTTTCCATGTACATTACATAGTAATAATTTATCATTACATTCTTATATCTTATTTTTCTATATTTTTCTATGTCATCAATTTTTATTTTCAACAAAAATATTTTATTTCTTCATGGATACACTCATATTTTCTTTTATTCTTTTTTATCATAGCCAAAATGTATCATAGTTATATTTATACAATTGCAGTACTAATCTCTCATCTTTTTCATTTATCCACCTTTACACTTTGTGAAAATTTAATGAAGCAGCATATACTACTGGGTTAATTAATCCTAAACCTCCTCCCTCTTTATTTACATACAAGACTCCTGTTTTACTGGGTATTATATGGAACCCCATATGACAGCCGTGGTGGTGCAGCGGTAGCGTTGTTGCCTCACAGCAAGAGGTTCTCCCATTCGATTCTCGGCTGGAGCGCCTTCTGTGTGGAGTCTGCATGTCCTCCCCTCAGTTGAGTGGCATTCGAAAGACATGCGCGAATGGGCATGCCTTCATTGAAAGTTGGGCATCGAGCTGGCACCTTGGTGCCATGAAAATCTACTGCCAATCATTAGCGGACCGGAGTTCAGCTTTGGTGACCCCTAACCGGGAAAAAACAAAGAAACAACATAAAAAAACACATATAAATGAAACATTATCTACAATAATTCTTTTTCAAATACTGTTGGCAACATGAAAACATTTGTTAAGTATGCTAATTACCCATCCGGGCTGAAGTTATCAAATAAGCCTTTTTTTTGAATGATAATTTATATGTTTTCCAGAAAAAAACAGCTTTGTTATATTTCTTCTATTGTTTTCCATTGAATTCTACTTACATCTTTATTCCCAGATTATAAACCTAACACAGAAATGATATTCATTGCAAAATATATATACCCCCTATCTTAATTTTCACTTTATTTAAAGCTATCCCTATCACCTCTAGACACCCATTTGCGCAAATTATTTCTTCTTATATCCAAAATTTGTTTTTTGAAATTATTATAATGTCATCTGCATATGTTAACAGAACTGGAATTCCTAACCCTTCAAATGTTATATACCCTGCCTCCTTCATTTTGTAATTTATTTCACATATTATCACATTCATAACTAATACAAAGGGTATACAACTCATTGGACATCCCTGTCTTACACCACTCTTCATATGTACCCCTTGGCCTTAACCAGCTATTTTACCATATGCTGACATAAATAATTTCCTAATTTTATCATTTATATTATATTTTTTCATTATTTCCTATTAGAGTTCATGTCCAATTGTATCAAATGCCTTGTTATGGTTACCTATCACGATTTTCACTTCTTATTTTCTATTCATAATATCATCCACAATTTCTCTAACTACAATTAATAATTCTTAAACAAACTTCCACTTTATAATATATATACACTATCTTCCTTAATATTTTCCATTTTAGTTTCAAGTCTTTTTAGTATTATTTTCACAAAAATCTTATAATCATTATTATTCAATACTATCAGCCTCCAGTGTTTTAACTGTCTTCTATCTCCTTTCTTCCATATGAATTTAAGTATTCCACTACATCATTCTTTATACATAAAACCTTAATTTAACCATTCAGTCAAACTCTTTAAAAATATTTTTTTGCCAATCCCTTGAATTTTTATACATTTCTCACCCTGTTCCATCTGGTCCTGCAACTGAATCTATATTTACTTGTCTTAATACATTATATATAGCTCATTAAAAGAAATCTCCTTTTCCAACTCTTTATTATTTTCCTGTGGCCCTGTCAAGCAGAGCCACAGAGGTCATCCTCAGGGTGGATTTCTTATTTCCCATTCAATCAAGATTTTTCTTGAAGAGTACTAATGAGGAGCTTTGTTTGATATAGATAGGTAGTTTGTTCCAGAGTATGGGAAGTCTCTGGGACAGGAATATATCCCTCCAGTATGTTCTGTTTATTGTGGTGACAAGGTTTAGGTCCCTAGAGCATGTAGCTTGGAGGGATTGGAATTTCTTTAAATGGAGCATGTCCAACAGCTCTGGATTTGACATAGCTTTGTATGTTAGGCAGAGATTGCCTCTGAGTAGGTGATATGCGAGGGAATAAAGCTGGAGTTTTTTGCGACGGTCTCAGTAGGGCATATATTTGAGGCTGGTAATCCTCTTTGTGAGGTATTTCTGCGTCTTTTCCATTTGTTGTAGATGTCTTGTGAGGTACATACCAAAAGGGGCATTGTACTCTATAATGGGTCTAATGAGTGACGAGTAGAGGGGAACGATGACCTCTTTTTAACTGGATGAGAAACCTTTTGTGATGAGGTGTGCCACGTAGAAGGATTTCCTGACTACTGTGGTGATGTGATTATCAAAGAAGAGACTACTGTCCACCTGTGTCCCAAGGTCTTTTATCACACTTTTGGTGTTAAGTAGACTACCGCCTATGTGGTAGCTCATGGGTACAGAGTTTTTACCAAAGGGGATGGCAATGCACTTTTTGGCATTGAGCTTGAGGCCATGGCTTTGACACCAGGCATCTGTCTCAGTGAGGCCCTTTTGTAGGTTGTCCACATTGTTAGGAGTTTCGATTATGGCACCAAGTTTGCAGTCATCTGCGAACTTCTTTAGCCAAAGACCTTTCCCTGTTAACTGTTTTACTTTCCTTGTTTTTCACTATTTTTTTTCTTTAAACATTTTTGTACATAATATACTATATTATTCATAATCTTTTCGGGAGTTCTTTCTATTTCTCCTTTTACATTATTTATTTCTCTCATTACACTACCACCCTTCTTTACTAATCTGCTTAAGTAACTCGATACTTCTTTTTTTCTCTTGTAATAAAATATCTTTGCTTATATAACACTTTTGGTGTTTTTTTCTTGATTTCTTTCATATAATTTTCTTTCTTCGTCAACATATTTTATAGCATTATGTTTTAAATCTCCCAATGCAGCATATGTTCTTTTATATTTTTCTTTTGCTAGTTTTCTCACATCATATTGCCACTGTAAAACCAATCATATTTTCCTTAAATATCATCCACCATTCAGACAAACTTTTATAAAATGTTCTCATAGTAATATGATGTTTCCATAACTGTATTACTAATCTCTTTCCTTCTTCATTTCATGTTTTCTCATTTATCTTTTTTATTCATTTGCCTTTTTATATATATTCCTTGTTTTCCCTTATCTCTAACCATATTGCAAGATGATCAGAAAATCTTGTTTCAAATACCTCCCCTTCTCCTATAACTATATTTTCTGATTCTATGAAATAATCCATTTCAGTTCTATACACATCCCGTTTGTAAGTCCATGAAATTTTGTTCCTAAATTTCAAATTACCGCATCTTATAACTTCTTACATTTTCTTATATCATTTCTTTTCTATTTAGGCTTGCCTCTTAAATCACAAGTAAAGTCTCCTGTTATTATAATATACATATGTATCACTATATAGGCTAAAACCTGATGAAATAACATTTGCCTTTCTTTACAGTTTGTATGCACATATAATGTTCTAATTTTTTATATATATATGTGTATATATATATATATATATATATATATATATATATATATTTGTTCTTTCCATTTTAAATCTGCAGTAGTTAATTTACCCATTTCTGATAATGTTACATCTAATAGCTTTACTGTATTTCTACAGAATACAGCTATTATAAACATCTAATTTCCCAAATTCAAGATTATGTTTTCTCCTCATAGTTTCTCTGTTTGTAATCTTTTTTCATTTGTTAAAAATCTTGTGTCTTCTAATATAATTACATATGCATCACATGTATTACACAACTCCAAAATCTCTAGTCTTCTTACTATATTCTTAATGCTATTCACATTTACAGAATGCTCTCTAAAATTTTAATTTTCCCTTTTCCTTCAATTCATGGTTTCAAAAGTTCATAGCTAATTAAAAGGCAAGTATTTTTTTAACAGGCCATTCTAAGCCAAGCCAATTTAACTCCCAAATGTGAGAATCAAACACTGTACTTTGTATCTGTGAGTCAAAACCCTTAACCATTATACCAACCCCAATCATTAGCTATATATATTCTTTTTCATCCATTTACTTTCTTTTTTCTTTTGTACTTGTCCCGTCAACTTTATTTCAATTGACTAAATCGTATACACATCTCCAAATGCAGATCTCAAGATACAGAAGAAATGATGTGCTATTTACTGTTACCTCTCCAGTCACACACAACCATAAAAAGTTTTCTTCCCCAAATGAGTAGCCTGCTTGTAAGCAAATTGTACACCTGTGAGTATCTGTGTGTGTGTGTGTGTGTGTGTGTGTGTGTGTGTGTGTGTGTGTGTGTGTGTGTGTGTGTGTGTGTGTATATATATATATATATATATATATATATATATTGTAAGCGTATATTTCTGGCTTCTCAGACAGGTTGTGCTGCTTGGGGAAAATGTACATGCATAACAATAACGCTTTACCTTTGCATAAATGAAAGAAGCAGCGTACTTATGCATGTAAATTTTCCTTAAGTGATGTTTGTTTGACCTTTCTAAGAAGTTTTGGCAAAAGTGATTACATGTTTACACCCTTCGGTGCAACCAGGCATACTAAGTATATTCCAAGACTTGCATTTTTCCAGAAGCAGTTTTCAGAAGCAGTCCATCAATTCATCCACCTACAACCACTTTTTTTCCCACTTTTTCTTTAAAAAACAAATTCGGTGGAATGAAGTAGCTAATAGCTTTTAAAGCTGTTCATTCTTCAGAGGGACAGTTTCTTTCTGCCTGCTGTTTTACTGGCTTTCAAGTGCATTAAAAGCCAGTTAGGTGCTTCATTCTCCACTTTTTTTGTAATTGGTAGTAAGTGGGACAAATAAAGCTACATGTAGTATAAATGCTCAAGAAAGTGAGTCTTTGCATTCATGTTGAGAACACACAAAGGGTATGTTCAGTGAGACCCGATAATATCCTTCTGCGGTTTGAACTTATGGAGGCAGTGGAAAAATCTCAATTGGGCTGGATATGCATTATCTAACTATTAAGAAAGACCTGGATTGCATCAGTCGGACGTTTTCAGAATGAGTGCTTTGAGAGTGAGTTGTCATGTTAGATTTGGCATATCAGCAACCAAGACTGAAATAAATTACCAATTGGGGGTGAGCAGTAGCGTCCCAAAAATGTCATATCCCTGATGAAGCATTTTATGTGAAAACTGCTAGTGTTCATCAAAGTTTTTTGTTCTTCCTGGTAACTGGAGCTGGTTTTGTTGTGGCTTTTGATTCTTGTCTTTATGCACCTGAGCCTTCTGTGGTTGTAGTTTTTGGTGTTGCAGAAGGGTGCCATACAGGGACACTTACTCCCCTCTTTTTATTTATTTTTGTTAGTTTTTACAGTGAAGATCCACTGCAATCCTAATTGTTTTAGTACAGTGATCTTAAAGATCAGCACCAGGTTATTTACAGATGACTGTGATGCTTTCCAGGGCAATAGAGACATATATAGAGAATTCATTGCCCTACAACATGGACTTAGGCATTTAGCCAGCAGTCATGGCTTTGTCTTCATCTGAAGAAGATATGTGATAAACTTTTATTTTATCAATTTAGTCAAACAGCCTGAGCTAATTTTTAATCGCGTTTAATTAACATCATATTTAAGACACATTCAGTACTTTAAGGCTGTGTTGCAATATCATCTCAGTTCTACTGAACTCGAGTATCATCTTAAAAAGAACCCTAATGTTTTAATATTACGCAGTATATGTAAATACATTGTTTAACCTCCGTACATTTTTTTTATTCAACGCATCTGCCTCATATGGTACCTTTCACTGTGTACTTCAACCTGTTTTGTTTTTCTAGTACACTACCTGTAATGCTTGTAAATTCTTGTGCTATTTTACTTTTATTTCATTTTTTTTTTCTGTAATTGGAGCTTTTCTCCCTGCGTCTGCACTGAAAATGTTTTTGTTTTTTTTTTTTTTTGTTTTTTTTTATCCAGTTGGACCATCTCGGTAAACAAATTTCAAATAAACTGGAAAAAAATGGCAGTCATGCCTGTCAACAAGGCAAGGCTGAAGGGTCCTCCCTTCCCATTATAGAGACGGTAGAGCATGAAGACATTTGGGAGTGTGGATTTATCTTGCTGTACACCTAGTGATGGAGAAGAAATGGGTGGGGGTTATCCAGAAGCTAGCTAAATTTAGATGGCTGGGTGATAAGTCAGGTAATTAAAATAATGATTTTACCAAATTTATGTCTTCCCCATTAGTTGTAGTCTTTGTCTTTATGAGCCTATGTGATTGATTTAGAATTGTATAGCGAGGCAAGAGACATCAGCCGTGTATGCATTGATTTGTTACTCGTCCAGTTAATGCATGTAAAGCTGTGGCTGAGATTAGAGCTATTAATTGTAAAGACTTATGTGGGCCATGTAGTAGCATATGGCAGCTAGTAAACAGAAAATAGAAGGCCAGAGCTTTAAGAACTATGAAGGAAGGTCGAGGGTGAAAGTTCATGAACCTTGATGGGTTCACTCTCCTTGTTGATAATAGGTAGCTACTGGTCATAATTCACGATTGTTAGCACATGACAAGTTGTCGCTGACAGTACAGAGGGAGAACTAATATTACTAGAATTTTGGTGGACTGCAAGAAAAGCTTGGGACCTGTGCTAGAAGGTGGCTAGAATTACCGCCATTGACAATAGAAAGCAGTAATAGAATTTTGCTGCATTGCAAAAACAGGGTTGGGATCTCTGCTAAATGGTGGCCAGAATAATGTTCAACTGTCAGAGAAAGTATAGAAATGTAGTTATAATAGTAATAGTTTGATGGAGAAGTACAGAGAAGGTCAGAAGAAGTTGCATTGTGTCTTTGCGGATTTAGAGAAAGCATATGACAGGGTGCCTAGAGAGGAGTTGTGGTATTGTATGAGGAAGTCGGGAGTGTCAGAGAAGTATGTAAGAGTGGTACATGATATGTATGAGGGTAGTGTGACAGTGGTGAGATCTGCTGGGGGGAGTGACGGATGCATTTAAGGTGGAGTTGGGATTACATCAAAGATCAGCTCTGAGCCCTTTCTTATTTGCAATGGTGATGGACAGGTTGACAGACGAGATCAGACAGGAGTCCCTGTGGACTATGATGTTTGCAGATGACATTGTGATCTGTATTGAGAGTAGGGAACAGGTGGAGGTGACCCTGGAGAGGTGGAGATATGCTCTAGAGAGAAGAGGAATGAAGGTCAGCAGGACTAAGACAGAATATATGTGTGTGCAAGAGAGGGAGGATAGAGGAATGGTGAGGATGCAGGGAGTAGAGGTGGTGAAGGTGGATGAGTTTAAGTACTTGGGATCAACAGTTCAGAGTAATGGTGAGTGTGGAAGAGAGGTGAAGAAGAGAGTACAGGCAGGATGGAGTGGGTGGAGAAGCGTGTCAGGAGTGATTTGTAACAGACGAGTACCAGTAAGAGTGAAAGGGAAGGTCTACAAGAAGGCAGTGAGACCAGCTATGTTATATGGGTTGGAGAGAGTGGCATTGACAAAAAGGCAGGAGCCAGAGCTTGACGTGGCAGAGTTGAAGATGTTAAGATTTGCACTGCTGTGACGAGGATGGACATGATTAGGAATAAGTATATTAGAGGGTCAGCCCAGGTTGGAAGATTTGGAGACAAAGCCAGAGAGGCAAGATTACATTGGTTTGGACATGTGCTGAGGAGGGATGCAGAGTGTATTGGGAAAAAGATGCTAAGGATGAAGCTACCAGGTAACAGGAAAAGAGGAAGGCCTAAGATAAAGTTTATGGATGTGGTGAGAGAGGACATGCAGGTGGTTATTGTGACAGAGCAAGATGCAGAGGACAGGAAGAAATGGAAATAGTTGATCTGCTGTGGTGACCCCTAATGGGAGTAGCCGAAAGAAGAATAAGAGTTTGATATGCTTTAAAGAGTTGGGTTCCAAGAGGTAATAATGTACTGTAGAGAAGTTTAGAAAGAAAGGGCTGGATTAATCAGTTGGAGGGATGGGCAAATTATAGAGGATAAAGCTTGGAAGATGGTTGCCAAGAATTAAACATACTGGCCTTGTGCATGGTGTAGTTATAAGAATTTCATTTAGAATGGCATATTGTTACAGTGCATCACCTCACAGCAAGACGATCTCCCGTTCGATTCTCGGCTGGAGCGCCTTCTGTGTGGAGTCTGCATGTCCTCCCCACAGTCGAGTGATGTTTAAAGACATGCGGGTAGGTTCATGTGTGAATGGTTGTGCCTTTTTTGAAGGTTGGGCATCGGGCTGGCAACTTGGCACTGTAAAAATCCACTGCCATTCATTAGTGGACCGGAGTTCCACTGTGGTGATCCCTAACCGGGAAAAGCCGAAAGACAAACAACTTGTCCCTTCAAAATTTCTTTTGCTGTCTTTGCCCTTTTACCAATAGAATTCTTTTTTTTCTTTTACTACTTCCCAATTTATATCTTCTTCATCACATATTTTAGAACCTTCTTCTATGTCCTTTTTATTATTTTTTCAGCTATTTTTTTTCTTTTATTTCTACTACTTCCAAAATTTATTTTCTTTGTACATTTTCTTTTCTTTCTTTTTCCTCTTCATTTCATGTTTACAAAGCATCATAAATGTCCATTTAGTTACATTTATAACATTTCAGTTCACATTTTGCATCATGTCCAATTTCCCCACAAATGTAACATTTTCTTTTGTCACAACTTATCAAATGCCATTTGTTTCCACAAAAAACATATTTTGGTTTGTTCCCAGTATTTTACAACACCCATACTCTGCTTTACATGTATCTTGCTTGGTATATGTATAATGTTTTCTCTTTTTATTTCAACACAATATTACAATCCCAGCCACCAGTCCACAAACCCCTTTTGTCATAAACTTTTGCAATGTCCAGTACTTTTTTAAATAACATTTTCAAAAGTCCTTTCAAATTCTCTCTTTCTACCTCTGTTTGAAATTATACATGCATTTTATTTTTCATTCCCCTGTTAAATGCCTTTACCACATAAATATTTCATGGATTAGTCTTTCTTTTTTCATATTATCCAAGAAAATAATCCATTGAAAAAAAAAAAACAGTCTCAAATATATGTCAGAAAATGTCTCTTTGTTAATAAGAATAAATGCAAGATCAAAGGAGCTATTGACTTGTCCCACACTTCATACCTGTCTATATATGTGTCTTTTTTATTTTGAATCCTTACCACATACTTTAGTTTTTCATTTTCCTCTGCCTTCTTTTCTGCTACTCCACTTCTGCCTTCTTTTAGTTTCCCTGCATATGGTTTATTTTCCATCTCACCACTATTCTTCACAATTGTCTCTGTAAACTCCTTCTGTATTTTCTTTATAATAACCCCCCTCCACCAGGAAAAATCTACTTCATTTTCTGGCCCACTCAGCACCACCATTTCTTTAAGTAAATCATCCTGCACCCTCCCAACTGGAGAGTTACTACACATCCATCATTTACTAAATCATAAGTTCATAGGTTCATACTAGGCTATCTGCCCTAGGGCATTTACAAGCCTAGCCAGAGTGTGTTTGGCTTTTGCCACCCATTTTAAATGAATTTTGCTATGCCCTTTTTCGAGGTTAGTATACTGTGCCTCTGTCTAACAGTGACACAGAACTGATACCCGAGGTAAACCTACGATCTCCCATCCACTCATCAAGATTCCTCTTGAAGAGAGTCATTGAGGGACTCTGCCTAACCTGGACTGGGATTTTATTCCAGAGTGAAGGGAGCCTCTGGGTTATGAATCTGTCCCTCCAGTATGTCCTATGTATTTCAGTGCTGAGGTTTAAGTCTCTCGAGTGCGTAGCTCGATGGGATTTGGATTTTCTGAGGTGCAGCATGTCCATTAATTCCGGGTTGGACATGGCTTTATACGTCAGGCACAGATCGCCTCTGAGCAGGCAGTATGCCACTGAGTAGAGCTGGAGTTTCTTTAACCGGGCAGCATATGACATCTGTTTGAGCCCTTTGATCCTCTTGGAGAGGTACTTTTGGGGTATTTACAGTTGCTGCAGGTGTCTGGTAAGGTACATCCCAAAAGGGGCATTGTACTCAATTATGGGCCTGATGAGGGATGAGTAAAGAGGCATGATGACTTCCCCTGATCTAGATGTGAATCCCTTCATGATTAGGTGGGCTATATAAAATGTTTTTCTAACCACTTTGGCCACGTGGTTTTCAAATGAGAGATTGCTATCAACTTGGGTCCCAAGGTCCCTAATTACTTTTTCCGTACTTAATGTACTTAATGGATTACCATCTATGTGGTAATTTGTGGCCACTTTGTTTTTGCCAAAGGGGATGACTATACACTTTCTGGTGTTTAGCTTGAGGCCATGGCTCTGGCACCAGTTGTCTGTTTCTATGAGGCCCTTTTGTAGGATGCTTGTGTCGGCTGGAGAGTCGATTATGGCACCTAGTTTGCAGTCATCTGTGAACTTGGTCAGCCACAGTCCTTCTGTGTTGGCCTGTAGCTCCAAGAAATATATACTGAACAAGAGAGGTTCCAGGACTGAGCCTTGTTGGATGCCACTTGTAACTGGTTTGGAGTCTAACATGGCTCCAGCAATTCTAACCATGTTGTTTCTGTCCTTGAGCCAGTTTGCAACCCATCTAGTGACATAGGGGTTTATATTTAAGCTGGTGAGCTTATCTATAATGCCCGAGTGGGGTATTGTATCGAAGGCTTTTGCGAGGTCCAGGTAGGCTGTGTGGACCACCTTCCCCTCGTCAATGGCCTTGATGACTGTTTCAAAGAAATCAACCAGATTTAAGAGGCAGGATATGCCCTTAACAAAGCCAAATTGGGTAGGATCCAGTGTCTGTAGGTCCCCAATATCTTTATTTATGAGGTCCATGATGATCCTTTCCATAGCTTTGCAGACCAATCTAGTCAGGCTTATGGGGTGATAGTATCCAGGATCCGTTGAGGCACCACCTTTGTGGAGAGGGACCACTGTTGCTGTACACCACTCTTTGGGTACATATCCTGCAGTAAGGCTAAGATTGAACAGTAGTTTTATGTTTGGGTTTAGCTCTTCTTGGAGTTCATGTAGGACGCAGCCCGGGACACCGTCTGGTCCCATTGATGCTGTGTTTTTTGCTTTGGAGAGGGCAGCTCTTACCTGAGCATCTGAGATGTCAGGGGGGGCAGCACTCTGCTGGGATAGATATTTGCCCTTTTGGTGGGGGGGGGAGTTTGCGTGGAACCTGTCAGCTAAGATGTTGGCAATGTCTGTGGGTTCGGTGTATTTTTTGTCATTTTGGACTAATTCTGAGCATATCTGGGAATTCCCACCCAGGTTCCTAACATAACTAAAGAAAGCCTTGTGATTATCCTTAGTGTCCTGTGCAATTTTTCTCTCGAAGCTGGCCTTAGACGATTTTATGAGTGCCCATAGTTTTTTGCTAATACTGATCAGAGATGCCTTCCCTTTTTGGGATTTTGCTCTATCATGTAGTAGCTTCTTCCTTCTATTGTATAGTTTGTTTATGTCTGGGGTCCACCAGACAGGACGCCTGCCTTTGGAGGATTGGGTCTTGGTTTTATTTGGGATTGCATGATCCATGCATTCCTGAAGGTGTTCATAGAATGTGTTTATAAAGGATTCTGCGGTCTGGGCCGTATTTTCCACAGGCCCAGGGGCTTTGAATGATTCCACCTCAGTTTTGAGGAGTGTGAAATTTGCTTTAGAGAAGTTTTTCATTGTGGTTTTCTGGGCAGGGGGTGGGGTCGGGATGTGAATATCCAGTGAGATTAGTTTATGGTCTGATCTTACCAGTGAGGGGTACACTTCTGGTCTGGAGCATAGAGCCCCCATGTTGATGATGATCAGGTCCAGTATGTTTTCCCCTCTTGTGGGAGTGGTAACAAGTTGTTCCATAGCATTTGAGTTTATAAATTCTAGGAACCTTTGGGCTAGGGTGTTGGAGCTAGAGTAATGCTCCCAGCCTATGTTTGGGTAGTTGAAGTTGCCCAATATAATGGTGTTTGGAGAGACCTTCATATTTTCCAGTGTTCTCAGGAAGGTCGAGTGGGGTTCCTGGGTTTGGGAGGGTGGTCTGTAGCAGGCTATAAACTGGAAGGCAGTTTTACCCACTGTTAGTTGCACATGGATAGTCCCTGATGCTTCATGCTGTGCCACCAACCTGGAGGTGTGGGTATCTTTGATGAATATTGATACTCCCCCTCCTTTGTGGTTCGGTCCAAGGTTTGGGACTGAAAAGCATGGTATGAGGTATAACCTGGTAGTGCTGGGGTGCTCTCGGGAGCCTTGAACCAGGTTTCTGTTACTGCACAGATATCGATGTTCTCCATGCTAAGGAGAGTTTCGAGTGCATGCATCTTGAGGTTTGGACTTCTGGCGTTGAGTAACATTACTCTTAGTTTCTTATCCCTTGTGATACCTATGGAGGTGGGTTTGTCTTTTGACCCTTGCCTAAAAAAGGCACTATGGGGGTGGCAAGAGCCTTTTCCAATATCCGAAAGCCCAGTGGTGACAGGTGCAAGCCATCCCTAGCGAAGCACCGTGGCTTGTTGAGCATGTCATCCCAGGCTGACAGGCATTGGATCCCCTTTGAATGACACCAATACTTAAGCCAATTGTTGAAATTGATCATCTTGTCTTCATATTGTGGCATCATTCTTGGTGAGGGTAAGATGCTACTCAAGGTCAGGGTCATAACGGCCTGGGCTACATGCTCAGAGAGCTCCTCTATGTCTCTTTTCATCTCCATCAAACAGATTTATTTGAAACATCTCAGAATCCTGCACACATTCTCCCGTCTCGATATTTCCTATTCTCCTCCATTTCTCTCACCACTCCATCATCTCCCTCTCAGTCCATCTGCCTCCCTGTTTCTCTAAGCTGCCTCTGCAGCTGGAATGGAAACAGGAAGAGCTCCTAAAAATTAGTTCCCACTCACAACAATGACAAGTAGGGAAAGTTCCCCAAGCCCTGGCCAAATTTCCCCTCATAGTATATAAACCACATTGGGTATTCCCTGAAAAAAGGTTACTAACATAGTCAACAAAGAATAAATAAATAAAAAGTATTGAATGGAGTGGGTGAGAAAGGTTATGAATATGATAGCTTGAGATTTTAGAAGAGTTTTTTTATAATGAGCTGGGAAGAGAGCCATAGATTAGTTAGGTAACTGACAACAAACTGGGTG
Organism: Protopterus annectens; assembly: GCF_019279795.1. Classification (NCBI taxonomy): domain Eukaryota; kingdom Metazoa; phylum Chordata; order Ceratodontiformes; family Protopteridae; genus Protopterus; species Protopterus annectens. The sequence continues at coordinate 1,277,733,335 of NC_056726.1, read as the reverse complement.
AGCAAGCAAGCTGTAGTAATGGGTCAGATATGCTGTATTGATAATGGTCTGAAAATTAATCAAAAAATTGAAAATAAAAGAAAAAAAGAGAGCAGAAGGCCAATGTGGCTACTTACGAGGGTGAGGTTAGGGACAAGAGCAAAAGGCACAGCATGCCAGCTGTGGAACTGAGGGTTAAAGAGTTGTTGAAGAGGAGGCAGTAAGAAAGACAACAGCAGCAAATCATGAACAGGAGTTGTTATAAGGCATCAAGAAGGAAAATTAATTCTTTAGCTGCACAACAAAAAGAATGGTGGCAGGGACATGTCAGGCAGAGCAAAGATGAGCAGAGTAAGGAAACTTCTTAAAAATGCTGCAGTATTTCATGAATAATTAACTTCAGCCACCAAGAAAGAAAGCAAAAAAGGATCGATGCAGGGCAAGCCTTAGCAATTGTGGGGCCTAACTTGGACCACTTTGGTGGAGCTCCCAAGCTGACCACTCTACTGACCTCACTCTTCACACTGAGATTGTTTTAAATTAGGTATCAAGAATATATACTATTAATGTATATTAAAAGCAAACTAGTATCTTTATTTAGCTTATATTTTATTAAAAAAATATTAAGACAGAAATAGACTATCAAAGTATCTTAGCAGGATTAGTGCTGTTCACACACCACCATCTTTGTCAGGTACTGCAGATAACACTAAACTAACCATGCTACTTTGAAGTCAGCTCAGTTGAAATATGAAACCTTATAAAAATCTTCTGATTCATCACAGTTCCTAACTCTCAAATCCTTTGCCAATGTACTGGGGTGCCAGGATAACTGAGTGAAGATGGAATTCATTGTGGGGGGGACACCAAAGAAAAGGAAATTTTGTAATCTTATTTATATATTCTCATATAATAAAACCCCTTTCTTTTATCATGGGTTTCCAGTCAGTTGCACCTCCTCTAAATTGTTGGGAGTCCCCTGCTGAGCTACTTCTCATGCAGTCAGTGTGTTTTCCTAAAAACACATAAAATTGTTAAACTTCCACAGAATTATCAGTCATCATCATCATCATCTCAGGTCTCTCCTTAGCAGCAACATTGTTCATAGGTTCATAGGTTCATAGGTAGGTACTAGGCTATCGGCCCTAGGGCCCATACAAGCCTAGCCAAAAAATGTACCCTGGCTTTCGCCACCCAAGAAAATTATTTTCTTATGCCCCTGTCGAGCAGAGCCACAGAAGTGATCCCCGGGGTGAATTTCCCATTTCCCATCCAATCATCAAGATTTTTCTTGAAGAGTGCTAATGAGGAGCTCTGTTTGACATAGATAGGTAGTCTCTTCCAGAGTATGGGGAGCTCTGGGACAGGAATCTATCCCTCCAGCATGTTCTGTTTATTGTGGTGACAAGGTTAAGGTCCCTAGAGCGTGTAGCTCGGAGGGATTGGGATTTCTTTAAGTGGAGCATGTCCAATAGCTCTGGGTTTGACATAGCTTTGTATGTTAGGCAGAGATCGCCCCTGAGTAGGCGATATGCGATGGAGTAAAGCTGTAGTTTTTTGAGATGGTCTGCATAGGGCATCTGTTTGAGGCCAGTAATCCTCTTTGTGAGGTATTTCTGTGGTCTTTCCAGTTGTTGTAGATGTCTTGAGAGGTACATACCAAAAGGGGCGTTGTACTCTATAATGAGTCTAATGTGTGATGAGTAGAGGGGAACAATGACCTCTTTTTTTCTGGATGAGAATCCTTTTGTGATGAGATGAGCCACATAGAAGGATTTCCTGACCACTGTGGTGATGTGATTATCAAAGGAGAGACTACTGTCCACCTGTGTCCCAAGGTCTCTTATCACATTTTTGGCATTAAGTAGACTACCAGCTATGTGGTATTTCATGGGTACAGTGTTTTTATCAAAGGGGATGACAATACACTTTTTGGCATTGAGCTTCAGGCCATGGCTTTGACACCAGGTATCTGTCTCAGTGAGGCCCTTTTGTAGTTTGTCCACATCGTTAGGAGTTTTGATTATGGCTCCTAGTTTGCAGTCATCTGCAAACTTTGTTAGCCAAAGACCTTCTGTGTTGGCCTGCACTTCAGAGAAGTAGATACCAAACAGGAGAGGACCCAGGACTGAACCCTGTGGTACTCCACTTGTCACTGGTCTGATGTCGGATTTGGAATCCGCTACTTTCACAGTGTGGGTTCTGCCATGAGCCAGTTGGCAACCCATCTTATGACATAGGGATTTATACCTAGTTTAGTGAGCTTATCTATAATTCCAGAGTGGGGGATGGTGTCGAAAGCCTTGGCGAGATCTAGATAAGCTGTGTGAACCATTTTATCATCATCTATGGCTTTGGTGACTGCTTCAAAGAAGTCAATCAGGTTTAGGAGACATGATCTGCCTTTTACAAATCCAAACTGAGTAGGGTCCAGAGTTTGGAGATTACCAATGTCTTTGTTTATGTGTTCCATGATGATATGTTCCATGGCCTTGCAAACCAGGCTCGTCAGGCTAATGGGGCGGTAGTTCCTGGGGTCCATCATGGCTCCCCCCTTTGTGGAGTGGGATAACTGTCGCGGTGCACCATTCAGTGGGTACAAAGCCTGAGGTGAGGCTATGATTGAACATGGTACTTAGGTAGGGTGCCAGTTCATTATGTAGTTCGTGTAGAACGCAGCCTGGGATATTGGCTTTGGAGAGTGTGTTTTTTACCTGTGCAGCCGTGATTATAGGAAATTTGCATTATTCCGGTATAGAGATGGGCCCTCTAGGGGGTGAGAAGAGGGTAAAGTTAGCACTGAACCTATCTGCTAGGATGTTGGCAATATCAGTTGGTTCTGTATATTTATTGCCATTATGCTGTAACTCAGAGCAGATCTGAGTGTTCCCATTTAGATTCTTGACAAAGCTATAGAATGCTTTGCAGTTGTCTTTAGAGTCAGTGGCAATTTTGTTTTGGTAACTAGCTTTGGAGGATTTTTTGAGGGATCTCAGCTTCTTACTGAGGTTGACGAGGGAGTTCCTCCAGTCATGGGATTTTACTCTTTTTTGCAACAGTCTTTTTCTTCTGTTGTAGAGTTTGTTTCATACAGATCCACATTTCGAACTAGTTTGAAAAGTTTATTTTTATTTACTTGATTACCAGTTAAACCATGTAAGTAGATCAAGGCTTACAGATCATAATTATTTGCTAATCATGGAGACAAGGGTAGAACTTGCCTAGGCTTGTAAGGGCCCTAGGGCCATTAGCCTAGTAACTTCCTATGATCCTGTGATCCTATGATCACTCGAGCCATAGCTCAGGCCACAAGGATAACACTAATGATTGCATGTATAGAAATGTAATGATAGCTCCTAAGACCCTTGTCTGTCCCATCTCCATTTTTATACAACTAGGAAACTATGGTGTCCTTGCACTACCTTTATGAGTCAAACTGTTTCTGTTGCCACTTTCATGTTGTAGCCAAGTGGAATAATTTTTCCATTTTCTATATACACCCTGTGTTTCACTTCTGTTGGAATAATTTCTCCAGTCTGTAACTACAGCTAATCTTTCTCTGCCATACTATTGATGCATTCGGTCATAAGTCTTGTGATGAAATTGTACTTCGCCTCACAACATCTGTTCATTTTTGTTTGTTTTCATATCGCCTGTGGATGACTATTTCAGTTATTGTTTATTTTTACATTTATTAATAGGCAACAATATGGCTGTCTATATACTATATCAAATTTGAAATGCAGTTCTCCCTCTTTTGAAAAATGTTATAAAGACGATTGTATATTATTGCCTTTCAAATGTTAGTGCCACTCAGTCTATTACGGCTGATTGTATATCCAAGCCTTTCTCCCCGTCCTCTGCTGAAAATGGGTCCTGTGCCCAGTAAGACTTTCCCAGTAAGCAAAAGCAATAAACAAATAAATACATTAAGAAACAATCATATACACCACATTAACAAGAAAGAAAGAAAAAAAAACAGTATTTCTCTCAGCCTTCATATCATCTGCAACAGTAACTATAGTGATATGCAAAACTGGATAACTGATCCAACCTCAGTTTTGTGTTGAAAATCCCGGTGAGAACAGCAGCTAACAACTACAGGAGAATGAGCAACTAGCACTGTGAATTATGCATGTGTCATGAAACAGCAGTGTAATAATGCTAAGCTACTAGTGCAGTGCATGACAGAACATGTGGCCTGCTGAAACAGGATCTGTTAGACCCTCTACAGTGGCTTTTCAATTTCAGCCTCCAAATTGACTTTGTCCAAGACTGTGGGTAAGAAAATGCCTTGCAGTTTACTGTAGTGTCTCAGACAGGACTTGTGGGCCATATAAGACATAATGACTTTGCCAAAGCCCAGTGTGTGGTCCATTGAAGGAGCAGAGCCCTATTTACCCAAATAGGTTCAACTGGCCTAATGCAAGCCTTGGGTCCATGCTGCTGCATGGAGAGCTAGGACAGAGTGAGGCAGAGCAGTAGACAGACACCCAAATATAGTGAAAAGAGTTGATAAGAGTGAAGACGTTAAGAGGAAACTGGTTAGTGTGATGGATGAGAAAGCACAGGGTCTAGAGGAGCTGGCTCCCAGTGTCTTCAGAAATCTGCCCAGTTTGCTAGAAGGTCTCCTTATAGTTGCCATTATAACATCTATGGTTAATGAAGAATTAGCTGAGGACTAGAAGACAACAAAAATAGTGACCTTGTAAGGGAGGGGCAGGAACATTCTGAAAAACTACAGGCCACACAACCCAACAACAGGCTACAAAACTCTGTGGAAAAATCTGGTGGAAAAGGCTGTTTGCTTTCTTAAAGGTCAAGTTCAATGACAATAATGAGGAGCATTCAGGCAAAGCTAATCTTGCTTTATCACTGAGGTCACAGGACAATATAACAGAGGAGTACTTGAAGGCAAGATCATCCTGAACACTGGGGTACATCACTAGTGACACATTATTTGGAAGTCCAGTCAAATTTGTGAAACAATTTGCTATCCAATGAGTTGCATAGGTGTTATCATTTAGCTGGGGTAGTTTTTCTATAATAACCGAGTGTGGAATGATGTTGAATGCCTTTGCGAGGTCTAGATATGTAGTGTGTGCTGATTTACCCTCATCAATTATTTCAGTAACCTTTCCAAACAAGGAATCTAGTTTAACTTGGCAAGATTGCTTGCAGGAGTGCTTGACAAATCCAAACTGGCTTGGGTTGAATGTTCAGATTACCTATGTCCTCATTTATTAATTCTTTAATTATCCCTTCCATAGCCTTACAAGGTCTATATCACATTGTCGAATGCTCTAAATGTTGAACGGCTTTTCGTTGAACCCAATTTGTTGCAATCTTCATCTGTCGAATGATCATTTCAGTGAACTTTTTCCCACGGTAAGTAACCAGTTGGCCATTATTGAGAGTTTGCCTTTTTCCCCACTGTAGTGTGATCTCGGAGTTGGTATATTTAGTTGGGGGATGCGGGCCCCTCCACCAGAGTGAGGTTTAAGAATGCTCTTTTTGTAGTGGTTGGTAGGTTGGCCAACTTTTTTTACTTACCATGGGAACTGTTTCATTGAAATGATCATTCAAGGGATTAAGTTTCAACAAATGGGGTTTGATGAAGAGGTGTTCGACATCTAGAGCATTCGACAATGTGATATACCTTAGAGAGAGGCCTTAGAGATGAGGCTAGTCAGACTTATTGATCTGTAGTTTCCTACATCCATTGATGCTCCAGCTTTGTGCAAAGGAATGACATTTGCTGTCATCTATTCATCCAGCACAAAGTCTGTTTGCAGGCTGAAATTGAAAAGCCTCTGTAGAGGGTCTGAGAGGTCCTGTTTCAGGTTGGTCAGTAAGCAGCCTGGTATGTTATCCACTTCAATAAAAGCAGAGTTCTTGACCAAGGATAATGCCTTGAGGATTTGTTCATGCAAGATTTGAGGGAGAGGTGTAGATGAGGGCATGAGATCTGGGAATGTGAGAGGGGAGTGGAGAGTGGGATGAAGTATGAGATAAATTTATCCACTAAAAGTTTGGCTATGTCCTCTGGTCCCAACTATGTGACTTTGTGGTTTTCCTTTGCCTGGTTGATTTGATCATGGTCTAGATTTCCCTGTTATGTTTAGCAAGAGTTTTTTTTGCATCTTGAGAGTTACATTTATTTTTACTTGCAATTATTTTTTTTCTTTTATTACACAACAGGTTTACATTTGGATTCCACCACAGGAGTTTGACTTTATATTTTTTTCAGAGGGAGGCAGGTGCATCTCTGCAGCTATTCATACATGCATAGAGTTTGTGAGTACAATATTCCATATAAGAAGTGGGGTCATCAAGTTGGAAGGGGATGTTGAATTTAGCCAAGGCATCACTCAGTTTCAGTAGATTAGCCTTGGCATAATCTCTAAACATTGATGTATTGGAGGATGTTTCCAGCTTCAGTCTCAAGGTGACGGTGACTGATTTGTGATCCAATTTCACCAGGGAGGAAGTTACAATTGGTAAGGAGCAGAGCTCAAAGTTCAGGATCTTACCAACCCTGTTTGGGGTACAAACTATCTAGTCCAGAGTGTTAGTACTGATGAAGTCTAGAAATCTCTAGGCATACATGTTTAAGAATGTAGACATCACCCAGTGAATTGAGGGGGTATGAATTCTTACCACTACTAATAATTTATGAATAATTTATGAATAATAATACAGGCTTCTTTGCTGTAATTTTAGAAATTACAACTGCAAAGTGTCCAAAATGATGTGATATATAGTCATTATATTATATGTTACTCAATGCACTAATGCATTTTGTTAAACTGTTCAGAAGTTAAAATTGGTGGCCATATGAATTTAATATTCTATCACATTGTGAAAGGCTTCTTTCTTCTTTATCTTTTACAACTTCTGCTTTTCTAGTCATTGTATGTAGCCTGTTTTGTTTCAACCTAACTGTCCAAGGTCACAGATAAAAAGGGCCCTTGGACCAGTTCACTTACCTGGTTAACAAATGTTAAATAAATAGATGAAGTAAATAAATAATTTTCAAGTCATACTTGCATGCGTACATACTTACATGTACAGGCATACATAAAATCCTCCACAATTTCATCATTATTACAATTTAATAGTAAGACCCCTTTCACAACTGTCAGGTTACAGCAGGCTTCTTCTAGAAATGTTTACACATTCAGAACTATTTTAGCCACTAAATATTAAGAATGTTAAGCGCTAAATTGCATAAACAGACTACAGGATGGTTAGTACCTGAGTTTAAGGGCTGCATGATTGCATTTAATGATATGATTCCTAGAAATGGACAAGGAAGACGGAGAAAAAGAATGGCATGGGGAGGATGTTGGTAGCAGAGGCTAGGAGGTTGAGAAAGAAATGCAGAGGGGCAGAAGCTGATGCCACAAAACATAGGGAAGTAGAATATCAGGTTTAATAAAGAACAACATCTTTAACAGAAAAAGAAAGGCTGAAGTTATAATAATGTTAAAAGAGAATGTGAGGTATATGGGAATGGGGGGAGGAGGTTAAGGAAAAATAAGCTTGAGATGGTAAGTGGAACTTTTGGATGTTTTAGAAAGAGACAAGGCTATGTGCCTCAAGAGGAGGAATGGTTGAGGTCCATACAGATTAAGCAGGATGTGAAATTAGTGAGAAAGAGGAAAATTAAAGTAGAGGATGCTGGTGGTGTCTTGGAAGATGGAGATAAAGAGGATAGGGATTATCTACATGAAAATGTTTATTAAACTATAGTTTTCCTAGATTAAGGACTTATGTGTTATAACATCAGAGGAAGCATGGATAACAGTTTGAGTTCATAGGTAATACAGGAACTTATGGATTTAGCTTCATCCTGGGAAATTCAAGTTCATAGTTTCACAGGTACTTACTAGGTTATTGGTCGGAGAATCTTAAGAAGCCAAGCTTTACATTCCCATAATAATTATTAGCTCTTATTTTACAATATGAATCTTCAAAGACAGGCCAAACATGTATATGTAGAGGTAATTACATGTTTCTCCTATCCAAGTTAAACAACAACAAAGATCACCTTAGGTTTAGCCACATACGCATTTTTCAGCATGGGGTCACTTTTGCTTTTCTTTACCATATCATTTGCTGAAGATCCTATTAAGTGTCTGCTTGTAATGCTACATTGTCTCCATGCATTAATTTTGTTGATCTTGCCCCTCCAGCCTGCTTGCTAATGTAGTCCATGATGAGTGTGAATAGCAGTGAGCTCAGAGCTAAACACTGATGCACATCCACTCCCACTGGGAACCCCTCTGTGAGACCAGACACTGTTGGTACTTGTGTCACTGTGTCCTTGCGCATAGCCTGCACTAATTCTATCAATGTTTCTATGAATCTGAATAATCAGACTACCCAAATCAGCTTTCTTAGGCCTTGTCATATATTTTCTCCAAATCAGGGATGCCCAGTTGGACTCTTTCCTCATCTCTAATTTCTTCTTCGCTACTTGGCTCACTGAAGACATTAGGTCAGTTGTTCTGCATCCCAATCAGAATAAAGCTGCTCATCTGTAGTTTTGCTTTTGCAACTGCTTTTGAACCAAGCTCTGCTGAGGTGCATCATCTCTGGGACATTTTACAAAATCACTGAGGCTCCAAGACCAATCTAAGTGCTTTTTCACTTATTTTATTTAATTTGTACTTGCCTAGCATTTTTATCTGTGCCTTATAGATAATTTATCAAATCTGCACTGTTTTAAAGCAATTTACTGATTAGCCACATTTCATTACTGTTCAACTGCATTTCACTGCTATTTACTGCTATCCATTACTGTTTAACTGCAGTCTACTGCATTTTGTTACTGTTTAACTGTATTTTTCACACTGTGAGTTCTGTTTTTGTCTGTAAATGGTTAATCTGTACTTTTCTGTAAGATTTACTGTGTTCTTAACCCTTACATTGAGTAGCAAAATCTGAATACAGGTTTGCTGCATCCAGAGCTGTTTGTTTTTGCCTTCTGTGTTTCTAGCGGCCATCTTGCATTGGTAGGTGCCTATTTTCTCTGCTAGTGAGAGTAGCAGGGCTGCCTGGACCTTGTCTGGCACAAGCTGATTGTTAAAGAAAGCAGAGGCTAACAGGGTTGGGTAGATTTCTATGTTACTAAAATATTCTATTTTTTTGTGGTATTTAAACCCCACATTTGGGCTGGTTTGTTATTTGACCCAGGCTCTGCTGAGGTACATCATCTCTGGGATGTTTTACAAAATTCCTGAGGCTCTAAGACCAATCTAAGTGCTTTTTCATTAATTTTCACTTGTTTTATTACATTTGTACGTCCCTATCATTTTTATTTGTGCTTTATAGCTAATCATTATTATTATTATTATTATTATTATTATTATTATTATTATTATTATTTGACATTTGTTGACCGGGAAAGTCTGACTGAGCTTGTGCCCTTTTTCAGTGGAGGCCTGGGAAGAAATGCTTCACAGTACAGATTATACAAATAAAATATTCAACAGTAAAAATTATACAAGTAAATTATTCCAATACAAGGTATGCAAGTAAAAAATTAACATGAGTTAAGTAAAATATACAGCACAAAAAATATTATAAATCATTAAGGTTAAAATAGGTAACCAAATTGCAGTGGAAGTGAGAAATCGCAGAAATTGAGGCATTAAAAAGTGTAGTAGGAATAGAGAAGGTAGACAAAATCAAATTAGAAAAAATACAGAAGAATTGTTAGGGTAGTTTAGTTGGAGAATCAAAGCGATAAGTTTGACAAGTAGCAATGTATGGAGAAATTAAACAGAGGAAGGTAGACAAAAGCACTTAATATTTTTATGTTTGAATAAAGAGTGGATTTTTGGTGCACTTGTTTGTTTTGTTGGTTATCAATCTGTATGTTATCAGATGAGTAGCACACTGGCTCACTGACAGAAGCCACCTAGTCAAAATTGGGGAAGCCACCTCATGCAGTAGACCCATAATGAGCAGTGTACCCCAGGGATCAACTTTTCTGAGGTGCAGGCCAAAATCAGTGGGCTATGGCTGACCAAGTTTGCAGATGACTGCAAGTTGGGCACTGTCATCAATTCCCCTAGTGATGTGGACATCTTCCAAGAAAGTTTCACCCAAACAAATGACTGGTGCCAAAAACATGGCCCCTAACTGAATGCCAAAAAATGCATCATCATCCCCTTTGGGGAGAGTGGCTTCCCCACAACTTATCACATTAATAACAAGGTTACTAAGCACGCAATCAGTCATGTGGAAAGCTTTCTACATGGTCCACCTTATTAAGAAGGGTATCTCATCCAAGGGCAAGGACGTCATAACATCCCTGTGTTCTTCCCTTATAAGACCCATTACTGAGTACAATCCCCTATTGGCATGTACCTTACAAAGCACATGCAGCAGCTGGAGATACCACAGAGGTTCCTCACCAGGAAAATCAAGAGCCTCAAACATCTACCCTACACAGATAGGCTAAAAGCCCTGTCCCTCTACTCAATCTCATACAGACTCCTCAGAGGAGACCTCTGTCTGGCATACAAAAGCAATCTCAGACCCCACCATGATGGAACTGCTGTATATCTGCAAGTCAGTCTCCACTCAAGTAACCGACACGGGTGACCTCAGCCTTGTCTGTGACATCAATAGGACTTGTTGGTGCGACAGATTTGTGTCCCAGAGACTCCCACTTCTGTGGAATAGACTACCTCTCTAAGTCAAACAGAGTACCTCATTAACCCTTTTTAAGTGCAATCTGGATAACTGGATGGGGAACAGAAAATACATCCCTGAGATTACACCTGTGTCCCTGCTGGACAGGGGCATCAGGTGCTGAGTTGTTGGAACATGGGCTAAATTCTTGGCTAGGCTTTTAATAGCCTAGTACCTTCCTATGATCCTATGATCTCCAATCTTACTTTCTACTACCCTGTGTATTTATTTATCAGTCATCCGCTCTTTCAGTTTCATGCATCATGACAGGAGTTTGATACCTCTATACTGCCCACAGCTGTGAATGTTCCCATCTTACTTTCTACTACCCTGTGTATTTATTTATCAGTTGTCCTCTCTTTCAATTTCATGCATCATGACAGGAGTTTGATACCTCTATACTGCCCACAGCTGTGAATGTTCCCATCTTACTTTCTACTACCCTGTGTATTTATTTATCAGTCATCCGCTCTTTCAGTTTCATGCATCATGACAGGAGTTTGATACCTCTATACTGCCCACAGCTGTGAATGTTCCCTTTGTTCTTGAGCACTAGCACTAGTATATTTATTCTTCAGTCATCTGGGATACGCCTTTCTCGCAATACTGCTATGAGTACTCTCTGAGGCCATTCCTCTGCTAAATCACCCAACATCTTGATAAAATCTGCTGTGACCTCATAGGAACTTGTTGCTTTCCTTGAATTCTATTTCGTTAGGGCTGTTCTTACTTTTTGTAGGGTAGACTCTTCTTACTTTTTCATCACAGACTGTGTCTGGACAGTACAGCTTCTGTGAGGTTTTCTTGATTCAGACCCTGTTAGAAGTATTCCTTCCATCTGCCTTCGATAGCCTGTGTAGTGGTGAGCAGCATGTTTCTGACATCCCTTATGAAAGCTGCCTGATGACTATCTTCTTTATCTTTTTACCTTTGCCTTGCAGTCTAAGAGAGCTTCTTTAGGCCATTTGCTGAGTCACTTTCTAGATGCTGATAGAGTGGTTTTGATATTGTGTTCTTTGCTATTGAGGCTGCCTTCCTAGCCTCTTTGTCATCCAGCCAGTATTCCTTCTTAGCCTGGTCTATTTTTTTTCTGTCTCCCTCTTTTTCCTGCACTCCTTCTTTCTTTTGATAATTTCCTTGACTTCTGTATTGCATCACAAACTTTCTTTATTGTACCTTATTTCCACATTTGGCTTAACCACATATCTGTTCTATAGTCTCCAGACATTTTGTTGTGAAGCACTGCCATTCTTCTTCATGATGTGCTTGACCCCGGAGTATTTCCTTGAACTCTTGTACTTTCACTCCAGACATCTTCTCAGTCTTCAGCCTGATCCCTGTTGACCTTAGACCTTTCTCTGGCTACTGCTTGTAACTATGACTTCCCTTCTGTTAGATTCTCATTTTTTTTCATCAAAGAAACATTTATGAAGTATTGGAAAGTGGAAGCAAGCATTTGAAACTGCAAGAGAGCAAGGGTCATATTCATGTCAGCTCAGTAACACAAAGGGATAAAGTCTTGACTGTGACACAGATGCCCTAGCATTAGCTTTTGAAATAAGTGCTGGGGGAGCCAGTCAGGAAAACTGAAAGAGAATGGTTTTGGGGAGGGAAGAAATTCAGGCCACAGCTGTTCTGACAACTTTTGGAAGACAAATGCCACATTATGGGATATATATATAGGCTACAGAGGCGTGTTAGGCTTTAACAAGCAAGTTTTTTTTCCTCTACTGTAGTCATTACTAAGGATGTATGGCAAAAGAAACATACTTTTCCACGACATGACATGAAGGACCTCTGCTTATTCATGTACGCATCTCAGGCCGCCAAAGAGAGCAATTGTGACATCATTTGAAATACTCAATGGCTGCCTGTGTGATGGCCTCATCATGACCAGCTGTCACTCTGTAGTTGGATAATGAATGAGTTCCATTCATTAGTGGTCAATTGGTCAATAGACAAAAAGGCAACAAGAATGATAATATCCACTGATGCTATAAAATATATTCTGTGAAACATTAGATTATTTTTTTCAGAATTCTAGTATTTCTTTCTGACAGTGTATGAGAATGTCTTTTTGAATGTAACAATACATCCTTAAAAATGCAAAGGTTGGCACTCTTTGGGGGTGCAGTTTGATCACCCAGAATTTTAAAATCAAACGTTGTGTGCCTTCATATGGATTGGTTTCAGCTAGAGGTAGCTCTGTCTGGTTTTCATTTTTTATCCATACTGATTGAAATGAATTGCTTTAGACTACAGATATTTCCCAAATGATTGAGATGGCTTCCATTCATTACTATTTTTATTATCTGGAGGTATGCATTGATAAACTGGTGAAAGCTGGTTCCTGCCTGAATCCACCTTTTGCTGGATGTATCAAAACTAGTTCCATATCAGTTCTGTTATTCCAAAGTAATTTCATGTTTTGAACAGCAATTTATTTCTTTCATCTGCTGGGGTCTACCCTCAGCCTTTAATGATGCACTGTGATCAGGCTCATACTTCCAATACCTCTATCACTAAAATTTCTTTTTTTATTGTTGTTGCTAATCATGAAGTAATACTTACTTTTCTTTACTCAATGTATCAATTTCTCTCCTTAAATGATCACGACTTGAAACATTCTAATGTCAGAGGTCTGCCTTTCATAACAGTCTGTAAAGAAATTAGAATATATACTTATTTATCAATATTATTTGAAACAATGCTGTTATTTTATAGGCCGTGACTGCACATTTCATGAATCAGCTTTTCCTGTTACAATTCATTACATCCTGGTACATCCAAATCAATTTTTGTTTTCACTGACGTAATTTGTTATCCAGCAGTAAACAACTAATTATTGAATAATTAGATTTTCCATACAACATGATCCACTTATCTGCATTAAAGGCTACAATATTTAGATTTGCTAAATGAGTGCTCATGACAGATTTCTAAAACATATCTAATGTTTATTAATGTGTCATTTTCCACTAAAGTACCATTATTATTATGTCAGCTCTGTAATCCAGTTAGTTGCTTAAAATAATGCAATTAATATATTAATTTTCTCTTTGAGTGTCATATTATCTGCAATACAAAACAAGTAAATTATTTGCTTAGTGTTTCATGAGCAAAATAAATGTCTCAAATAAATGTGCCACTTCTAACATCACTTGGTTCTCCTTTGAAGTAACTCTTTTCATTTCAAGCCAATGTGTTATATTAGTTTAATACCTGACATGTTGCATTTGTATGTTAGTAAAATGTATATTTGTTTATCAAAATGTCAGGATGCAGAGCATGGTAAATGCTTCCTTCAAATACTTATGCACAGTACTATCAGTGTGTTCCATTTGAGACTGATACTAATGTTATTAAGATAGTTTTTTTTCTTACTTAATCTGTCTGAAATACATCTCTGATAAGCTATGGAATGATTGTGATCATGGGAAGAAACCATTAATAAATTTCTTCTCAAGTTGTTCCTTACTTTTTTTCTTGAATTGTGTCAAACAGTAGTTTAAACATAGTTCTCTGTGATGTCCTATTTGAGTTTTCCACTATGTCCGTCATGTGTGTCGGGTATCACAGAGGATTAAGGCCATGAGCTATTGGCAAACTGCTTCGTGTTGTCCAGGGTTTAAAACATTCAGCCATGAGTCTGAGTAAGAAACTCCAGCAGACACTGTTTTGGGGTAATTAGGAAATTCAGCTAGGCTCCCTAACATTCTTATGGGATGTATGCCTAGTACCTTCCTATTCCAAGGTATCTGCCTTTCCACATCTAATATTTTAAAGAAACGGGAAAGCAGTCATACAATTCTTTTTCTGGAAGGAGCTATGGAGTCTTAGACAGCAGCAGAAGTCAAACATTAGTATGCACTATAGGAAGGGGTCATTAAGAAAATGTACCTGTATAAGGAATATCTGTGGACAGTATATTTTTCTCCACCAGCAGTGTTTGTAAATTCATAGTTTCAATTTAGGGCACTTTTTCTGATACATTCTGCATGTGGCATGTGTAGACCTGCTCGTAAATGGAGTGGTCATTCACGATAGCAGATAAAATACATCAAGATGTCATAATGCACTGCATGTTAAATGCTTTGTTTGTATAGTTATACATAATGAGATCAATGTGTTCCATTTGATACTGATACTAATGTTATTAAAAATATATATTTTTTCTTGTTTAGTCTTCCTGAAATATATTTCTGCTAAGATGTGGAATGAATGGGATTGTGAAATAAACCACTAACAATTTTTTTCTCAAGTTGGAATGAATGCAATTGTAGAATAAACCACTAATGATTTTGTTCTCAAGTTATTCCTTATTTTTTTTTTAATTGTGTCAAACAGTAGTTTAAACATTGTACTCTGTGATGTCTTTTTTCCAATCCTTCCTTCATGTGTGTCAGTTTTCTGTTATTGATAACCACAAAAGAGATGTGAGGAGATAGCTGTCCCCAGCATTAAGGTAGAGGACTGAAACTTTACAACCTTGCTATTTGTGAAAAATGACAAGTAAAAAACATTTACATGTTACAGTATTAAGCAACTGTAATAAACAGTCCAAAACTTCAAATGTTAATTCCTCTTCTATGGAGGTACTGAAGAAACAAACTCAAACAGGCTTACTCACTGGAATAACTCAGCTTTAATTTATGCTAAGCACTTTTGTTCATCAACTGGACTTCATCATATCACCTTTTCAATAACAGCTTTAACTCATGGTAAACTTATATATACATAAAAAGCACAAAACATAATAAATCACGATTGACAACATCAAACCTAGTATGTACAATCCAAACTAAAATAAGAAACAGAAAGAGTATTAACTGCAGAGCTAGTAATGAATTTCTGGTCTGTCTCCAGACAGGAACAAGGTATCACAAAAGTCCCTTCACTAAAGTTTATTTAGCACCAGGTTCCTAACAAGATCCTTCCAAAAGGAGTAATAAACTAAAAAAACTAAAAAGAAACAAAACAAAAAACTCAGAGAGCTGAAGTAAAGAAGTGTGTGTGTGTGTGTGTGTGTGTGTGTGTGTGTGTGTGTGTGTGTGTGTGTGTGTGTGTGTGTCTGTGCACATGAGTGCACATGCATGTATGACAACAGCCAAATGAATCAAGAAAGCAGCACCCACTACAGTAACCTTAGAAAATATGTAAGATAAAGAAACATCACAGACAAAAGTACAATTAAAAAAAATGTAATCATAAGTGCATTAAAACAAACAAAAAAAGTGCGTTCACTCATAGGACTTTATCAGATCACTGTTAAAACAGAGCATCCATAAAATCAATCATACACTGAAAACAGGGGAAAAAATAATCAATAAAATGTGGTGAAAAAAATTAATGATTATGCTTATGTATATGTTGTAGTTGTACAGAAAACATCAAAAATACAGTCATAAAATGTCCAAGAAAAGTAAAGAAAGGAGAAAACATGTCAACCACTGCTGGTGGTGGTATAAATAATAAAATAATTTCAGGTCTAGTTTTTTTAAGCTGAAGAATGTATTTAATTGAATGAGCAGAATTAAGTTCGGGCGGATTTATTTATTTATTTTATTTATTTATTTGACATTTGTTTACCAGGGTGGTCTGACTGGGTCTACAGAACTTATTTTCAGCAGAAACCTGGGGAAAAAAGCTCCAAATGGAGTACAATACAAATACAGTGTAATCCAATACAATACAAATTACATTAGAAATACTATGCAAAAATAAGTTGAAAGAACAAACTATGTTACAAGATGTTGCAATATATTAATACACATCTAGAGAATTATATAGAGTTAAAACATTATAGACAATAATAGTAACTCTCACCATACACGATGTAGATAGTGTCCAAAGAATAGTACGCAGGTAGTGCAATCTGTTAACTTGACTGTTATAGTACATGAAAATAGAATATTAGTTTCAAGTCAGGAAAATAGCAGCCAGAAAGTTAGTGATCTAAATAGATAGTGAGAGAGTTAGGAATAGAGGCATTACAGTCTGAGCATTGGAATCTTTTAGTCTCTGATTGATTGAAATGTAACAGAAGTGGGCGATGACTCTAGTGTGGAAGAAGAGGAAGAGCTGAGAATTAGGCAGGCTTTATGCAGGAGCAGAGCCATGTATTTTTGAGAGGATTTTTTAAAGAGGCTTTGAAATGGATTAGGCCAGGCATAAACCTGGCAGCTAGAGGTAGTGAATTCCAAAGTACAGAGACAGGGTATGAATACAGACAGTGTATAGAGACAGAGTATGAATACAGAGAGTGACCAGATTTTCTTGTGGGTTTTGAGATAGCTAAGAGATTTTTGTCTTCTGATTGTAGGGGTCAATTTGGTCTGTAAGGTGTGACTAGATTGGCTAGTGCAGGGCAGGCAGTAGGCTTAAAAATAAGGTTGTGCAAGGTGGATAGCTGAATAAAGGCAAGCTGGTTGGGTAGTTCAAGCCAGTTTAATTCTAGGAGTGGTTTACAGTGGTGTGTGTGATATTTAGAGTTTGTGGCAAACTTTGCAACTTTGTTGTAACACTGTTCCAACTTGCTTAGAGTAGAAGTTTGTAAGTTAGTTAGGACAGGGGCACCATAAAGAAGGGAGGGAAGTAAAAATGTTTTTGCAAGGGTAGTTTTGGTTGCTGCAGTAAAGAAATGTTTATTTCTATATAAGACTCCCAGTTTTTGATGAGTTTTATTTATATTTTGCTGTATATGGTGGTCAAATGAAAGTTTATTGTCAATTATGACGCCTAGACATTTGGTTTCCTGCACTACGTCTATGACAGTGTTGTCAGATGCAAGGATGTTGAAATGATCAGTGACAGTGGAGGTGTTTTTGGGATAAAAGAATACTAGTTTTGTCTTCTTTGGATTAAGAAAGAGCTGGACATTTCTTAGCCAGGATTTGACTGCAGTAAAGGACTGTTGAGTTTTTGAAAGTAGTTCTGGTAGTGATTGAGCAGTACAGGTTATGGTGGAATCATCAGCGTATTTTACGAGGGTGCCAGGGTGAGAGGCAGTGTAAATGTTGTTTGTGAAAATGTTAAAGAGTAGGGGTCCTAGGATGGAACCTTGAGGGATTCCAGTAGGGTTGTGGAGAAAGGGTGAGTGTTCACTGGACTATTTCACTGCTTGTTTACGATCCTTGAGGTAGCTCTGAAACCATTTTACTGTGTTATGTGAGAAGACTAAGTTAGACAGTGTGTTCAGAAGTAAGGGGTGAGACACTGTGTCAAATGCCTTGGAGAGATCAAGGAATACTGAGATTGTATAGCATCCTGCATCTCTGCCCTTGTTCACAGTGTCTGTAAAAGATAATAGGGCTGTAGCTGTGCTGTGTCTAGGTCAGAAGCCATGTCGGGTTTTGGTTAAAAGGTTGTTTTGCAATAGATATTGCATTACCTGCTGATGGATACCTCTCTCAAGAATTTTGGATATGGGTGGCAAGATGGATATAGGAAGGAAATTGGAAGGATGAAAACAGTTGCCTCCTTTGTGGATGGGGGTGATCTGAGATTGTTTCCATATGGTAGGTACTTCTGATTCAGACAAAGACCTATTTATAAGGATACTGATTGGGTAGGTGATTGACTTAGCAGCCAGTTTGAGGTAGTGTGGTGGAAGAATGTCAGCTGATATACAGCAGGGTTTTAATTTTGGAGTAGTTTCTTAATGGTGTCAGTAGGTATAGGCTGAAATGAGAATGGGGTTTGTATGATGTTTTGTTGAGTACGGAGGTTAATATTGGCAAGGTTAGAAGTAGTTAATGGTCTGAGGTTGGCATCTGAATAGGTTGAAGGGTGGAGGGCTCCAGCATTAGGGGTGTTAGGAGGTCCAAAATTGATTTTATGAAGTGCTTGTTAAAGTTTTCAGCTATTTGTGATGGATGGTTATCAGGTGATAGGCTGTGCTCTCCATTTCTTCCAGGTTTACATAGAGAAGATATGGAGTGCTAAAATTTATTGGGATTGCTTTATGCTGGAGTTGAAGCTGGGAATAATATGCCTTTTATCTCTGTTGATGAGTTTTGCCACTTTGCTACACAGTGTTTTGAAATTACCATGATTTTGTTCATTTTTGTTTTGTTTCCAGGTTGACGAGGTCCCTTTGCTTCATTAGGTGTTTACATTCCTTTGAGAGCCATGGTGCTGAGTTCTTTTTGATTCTTTTTATACGAATTGAAGCTAGTGTAGTAAGTATGTGAAGAAAGACAAAAGGTGTTATTAAAGTATAGTAGAGCATCATTAAGGCGAAGTTGTTTATGGGGTGTCCAGTCTTTTTCATGTTGGAGATTGCTGAATTTATGCTGACAAAAATTAGTTGAGTTCTAACTGATTTTATAGTGTGTACTTTTAGGTGTTGGGAGTTTGTTCTAAGGGAATAAGCTGGTAGATGATCTCTAAGGAAGCTATACAGTGTACTGGAAGAGGGGTAATTGGCAGGATGGCATATCAGGATCCAGTCTAGGATGGATTGGCAGGAAAGATCTTTGCTGTATATTGTTAGAGTATTGATAAGCTGAAAAAAAATACAGATTTATACTATTTGTGGGGGAGTTGAAAGCTATGGCTTGCCAATCTATATTTACGTCTCCTAAGATTATTGTTTTGAAGTTTATTGTTTGGGATGTCCAGGATAAAATATTTTCCAACACTGGTATATTGTTACCTGGTGGGATATACTACTATTATGCAAATTCTTTTTGATATGTTAAAGTTCAAAAAAGAGATTAGTACCTCAGCAGTGGAAAAGATGAGTATATTATGGGTGTAGGGTGTGATGTTGAGCGTTGAGGGTTATAGTCGTTAAGGTAAATTTGCCATTCCAGCTCCTTCTTTTCAAGAATGGCATTACAGTTCCCCTCATGTAGACCAATCCTGATTATTATTACTTCCATTTATGTGTTTTTTGTTTACTAAATGTTTTGTATTTCACCTAGGCTGAACATGAAATTGGTCAATATTGATTGGTCCACTACCCTGGCAAACAAGTATAAATACATACATACATACATACATACATACATACATAAATGCCTCTGCTTCAGTCTGCTTAGTGTATTGTACTCAAACTACTGTCATCTTTAGATACTAAAACATTTGCTGTTCTACTTATCTTAAAACTAATCTGCCACACAAAGATTTATTAAAATTGTGCAAATTGTGTTTCTCAGTGCAGATACCTGTAGTTAACTTCCTTTAGTGAGAGAATTCTGGTTCATCAATATTAAATTGATTTAAAAAAAAAAAATTTTGAAGCCAGTGGCAAGAAGGATCCAAAAATATTTGAATTTCTCACCTTGTTGCAGCTTCATCTGCATTCACTGCAACTGGGATCCAAAGATAATGTGATGCATTGCTATGCACCTTAGACATTGTTACGTTACTGTCCAGCACAGGACAAGTCCTCACCAAAATTCTTTAACACTGTCTCCTACAGTAACCACAGACAACCTACCATAATCTTGGTGCACATTTAGACCATCTTGCTATGAAGGTTGTCATAATGGTTAAGATGTTTACCTTACAGACACAAGGTTTGCTTCTCACATGAGGTAATCGGCTAAGCTTAAAATGGACCACAATGACAATTAGCCTACTACTAATCTATGAACCAAGCATAAATCAGATTCACTGTCTGGCAGACCCCTCCCAAAAAAAAACAAGGCCATTAAGATCTAAGCATTGTTTTAGTTTACTTGAAAAAAACCTTTGACTCATAAACCATGAAGCCCTGTACAAGGCAGTGACAAGATTTATTTCACACAGCAAATTTCTCAAGACTCTGTGACTTCTATATGACCAAAGATCTGGAAGTATTGTTAGCACTGGTACAAGGATAGGTTTTTAGTGTATCCAGTCTTAGATCAGGCAAGGATTTGTCACTTCCATCTTGTTTTCCTCTATCCAAGCAGTCATCCTAACTCAAAGTGAACTCCTCACACATACCTGCAACTGACAGAGAATACAGAAAGGATAGAGGTTTCTTTAATCTCTAACATCTGTGATTGAAGACTAGAGTTTCTATTATACCTGTAATTAACTTCCAGTATACTGATGACTGTGCCATCTCAGCATTTATCAGTAGTGACCTTCATCATGTTTGTTCTCCTTTCTGCTTTTCCCGGTTAGGAGTCACCACAGCGGAACTCCGGTCCACTAATGATTGGCAGTAGATTTTTATGGTGCCGAGGTGCCAGCTCGACACCCAACTTTCAATGAAGGCATGCCCATTCACGCATGTCTTTTGAACACCACTCGACTGCGGGGAGGACATGCAGACTCCACACAGAAGGCACTCCAGCCAAGAATTGAATGGGAGAACTTCTTGCTGTGAGGTGACAATGCTACTGCTGCACCACCGCAGTGACCTTCATCATGTACTAGATACTTTTTTCAAAGAATTGCAAAAATATGGAACTTTCAGATGGTTCTGTATGTTCCCTGACAAACTATTCTGGTACACCTTCTGAAAAAGTGTGCTGCAAAAGTACACCAGCAGACAAGTGTAATGTTACTTTATTATCCACTGCCATTATTAATGGATGTAAAAGTTAGTTAACTTAATCACATCTTCTGAAGGGTGTTGGTATCAACACCAACAATGCTTCCAGACAGTCATCTGTGAGAAAACCATCATCCTAATGCCGTTCTTATTGAGTGAAAATGTCACCAGCAATGAGGCAATTATCCTCAAATGTCAGTTCCACTGAATTTGGCACTATGTTGAAGTGTCTGACATGCTAACAAAATATATTTTATACTCCCAGTGCAGGCATAAGCAAAGATCATGTTGAGGTCAACTGAAATATTACAAAGGTGCACAGAAGATATGCTGCAAAAAAAAAAAAAAAAAAAAAAAAAAAAAACCTAGTACTGAAATCATGGGGTTGGACATGTTGACCTCTTAACCAATGTCTGTAGCACAACAACTTCTATCAAGTTAACTGCCCTGAAGGGATTTTTTTTCTAATTTGAAAAAAAAAGTCAAAGTAGGGAGGAAAGAGAAATAACTACCCCACCAGTAAACAGCAGCCATATGCCACATGTAAACATCTGGAATTTTTGTGGATGAATAATTGTTTTCAAGTCTGGATTATTAAATCACCTCAGTATCCATGGTTGAATCAAAGTAGATATCTCCAACCTGAGGGAATTTATTTCTTTTTCTTTTTTAATTTTGCTTTTGTTTACCGGGTTTGTCCAACTGAATTTAGTCAAAATATTCTTTTCAGCGGAGGCCTACAAAGAAAAGCTCCAAGATATTACAAACATTTTTAAACATATATTCAGCAATATTTATGAACACAGATGACATATACATTAACAATCATATGTATATTTGCTAATGAGCTTACATTCATATGGAAACAGAGGCAACTATTACAGTATAAAAGATACGTATGCATTAGTTGATGTTGAACACCAAGCATTTAAAGGGGTGCATTAGTGGGTTTTTCTAACAGATAACAGATAATGTGTTTTGTGCTAAGAAATTCAAAGAAATTGAGGTGAAGCAAATAACTAGATAGGACAGAAAATGTTAGTATTGTAGTTAAGAGTTGAGGTATGAAGTGGGTTCAGAGATAATTATGCATACACCTCTCATTAGCTTTATGTTAGATGTATAGAGGTGGGGATAGCAATGTCATAAAACTAGGTGTATGGATGGGAGATGCTAGTAAAACTATTCAGGTATTGGTGAAGACAGGTTGTGGTGCATAGAATTCTGAATGAAGAGAAATAGTCTGAAAATATGACAAGTTGAAGATAACAGATGAGTTTGCATTCTGAATGGATTTCAGAGATAGTGAATTGTGGTTCCATAGTTCAATACACTATCTGAATATAGAGTCACCTGCAATATTTGATGATTTGGTTATAGAGATTAGTGATTTTTCTGTAGAGCATAAAATTACAATAGGGAATTAGTGTTGTATTAAGTTGTTAAGGGCTGGGCAATTTTCTAGCTTATAGAGAAGTCAATGTATTGCAGTTAACTGAGAAAGAGCTAGGTAATGTGGTAGTTCTAATGAGTATAATTCTCTGAAGGCTTAAGCGGTGGTGTGTTCTAGTGTTATAGTTTATTTCAAATTTAGCTATTTTATTATAGCATTGCTCAAGTTTGGACAATTGTGAGGCTTGAAGTTTAGTGAGGATTGTGGCACCATAGAAGAGAGATGGCAGTAAGAAAGTAGAGGCTATCTGTCTTCTGGCTTTGTCAATCAGTGGAATGTTGTTGTGATGCAAACACATGTTCATATGGATGCATACAACAAGAACAAATAAGGTAGCTTTCTAGTGGGTGAGAACATAAGGGTTCCCAAACAAAATATGGCTGATACTCTTTCTTCATTGATAGAGAAAGATGAAAAAAACTGTCATTTTAAAAAAAGCGCTGGATTACATTAGGATAAGAACTTGCTGATCTACAGTATGCAACCCTCTTAGGCAACTAAGGCAACTGCTTAGAAAGACAGAACTCTATTTATGTTTAATAGTAGACAGAGTATATCACTAACAGGGCTATTACATTATACTGTATATGCTAGTCAAAGTTTAAACAGAAAGAATAGGGCACCTCATCAAAGAAATGTAACATCAATTGGGGGCAGAAAAAATAATAAGGACATACCATGAGAAGGAGATGTCATTTGGTTAAAATAAGTGCTTTTGTCAAGATGTCAACACCATGAATGCTATGTAATGAACATATGTCTGACCTACAATATCTCTACCTCAACTTATAACATTTGTTTTATAGTGCTCTGTTAGTTTTCAGCCTCCATCTTGTAAAACAATCTGTCACAGTGGTAGAAATTAATCCCAGATCTTGCTCTCTAGCTGATAAATGGTAACGTCTCTTCAACTGCCTTCACAGCTGTGTGCTGAGTTGTAACAAATAAGCCAATGTGTTACTAAGTGCATGCTTCTTTTATAGAAATGAAACACACATTATCTCAGCAGTCCATGACTTTATAGAACATGTCTGATTTTGTCTCATATCCAGCTGTTATAAAATGTTTGTTTTTTTATAAATTACAGTCAGCCTATAATGACAAACAGTAAAGCTTTGTACTTATTATTCAGAAAATGCATGTTGATGGAAAACAGTTCTATTAACATTTTCAGAGACTTGGAGTAATATTTAAAAATGTCCCTGAATTTTGACCTTTGTTCCCCACATTATTTTTGGCCTTTTGTCTCTGATTCCTAAGCAAACAAGTTGAGATCTATGAGCCAAGATTGGGGACAAAGTAAGCATGGCACTGTGCTAACTCTCATCATAATATAAAAAGTTCTTGTCTACAGGTAGACAGAGGCTTGTGATAGAAAACATAGCTATAGGGTAAGATATGAGATCCCTGAAATATTAGGTGGGAGCATGATTAGGAAGGAATGTGGATTGTGCCCACCTCCCATATTGAATTTTCTGCTGTTGTGTTTGTTAGGGGTGTTGGTGGTTTATGATATGATATCTTTGTTTATAGCTTAGGAGGTCAGCAACTTAATTTTTGGTTATCCAGTAGTTAATACATATGTCTCATGTAGATTCAGCGGAAGAAAAGTACAGTGATACTCTAGAACAGTTGTCTGCCAGGCTCAGTTTTGTTGTTAAGTATGTTAAAACAGTTATTTATTATTTATTTATTTGTTTGTCTTTGTTTACAAGGAAAGTCTGACTGGGTAATACCCATTTTCAGTAGAGGCCCAAGAGAGAAAAGCTCCATTTACTTACATTGCATTATACTATGTTCCCTTCAAACACAGAGTAGTTACATGTCTATTTATACACAAACAGTAGTTAAATTTATACATTCTAAAAATCTACAGAGGTGGAAACTAAATAGAAAGCCCACATGCAACTTTGTGGATTGTACAGGCAGCTGTTATGTATAAAGTTTTTTGTAATTTCAGTAACAGGTTCAGTGTATTCTGTTTAAGGAGAGTATATTGAAAGTATCACAAGGTGAACACAAAGTCTTAACCTTGAGATGAGCATGTGCTGGACCGGGATTGATTACAATGTTGTTTAAGCAGTGGTTTAAAACTACTGAGTTTGTCAGAGAGTTTTATTTATATGGAGATAGTTTTCCTGAGTTTAGCAACATACTGGGAGTAGAGTGAGTCTCCTGTGACATTATTTGACTTATTTTTAAGTCATAAGAATTTGTTACTAGAACTGAGGCCCCTTGCTGGGTAGTAGGGCAGTAATAAGTTTTGAGTGCAGGGCATTTTTCTGGATGATGAATGCATTTGGGTGCTGTAGTTGTGAATATGTTAGGTAGTTGTGTAGTTCAAGCTAGTTTAATTGCTTTAAGCTATAACAATGGTGGGTCCTATGAGGGAGATCGGTGGCAAATTTAGCTATTTTATTAGAGCATGAGGCAATTTTTTTTTTTGAGTATTCTTTAAGTTTGTCAGGATAGGGACGGTGTACGAGAGAGCTGGCAATAAGAGGGTGGTGGCTAGAGCTTTTTTGCATTATCTGTAAGGAATCCATTGATCCTTTAAAGGGACCCTAGTTTCTGGTGTGTAGATTTAATGGGGTGCACTATATGCTGTCATATTTGAGATTGTCATCCATTACAACACCTAGAAGTTTACTGTGAGTTACAGTTTCAATGACAGTATTATTTCCTGACTTTAAGGTAACAATTTGCTTTTGATTTTGGCAACATTTTGAGGTAAAAGGCATTAACTTAGTTTTCTTGGGGGTGAGTAGGAGGTTTGATTCTTTGAGATAGATTTCTACAGAGGAGAAAGATTTTTGGGTAATGTCTTGGAGCTTATTTATTGTTGAGGCTGCACATATTAATCTTGAGTCATCTGCATATTGAACTAAACTTGCATGGTGAGTGGAGGTGTAGAGGTCATTAATAAATACATTAAATAGTAGAGGACCCAGGACAGAGCCCTGAGGGACATCTGTAGTAACTGGTTGAAAGGGTGAGTAGGTTTGTTGCCATTTAATAGCTTGTTGCTTTCCAGAGAATCACAACAAGGAGTATTTTGAAAGTTCTATTGAGGAGAGTTGAATGAGCAGTTGCTGGTATGAGACAGTATCAAATGCCTCTGACAAGTCTAAGAACATGGTAGACCCACAGACAGTTGCTTCTGTGTTGGTTTATTATATTGACAGAATGTAGTAGAGCAGTAGTGGTGCTGTGCTGGGGCCTAAACCCATGTTGTGTTTCTGAGAGCATGTTATTTGAGGTTAGGTATTGTATCAGCTGTATATGGATGCATTTCTATAATATTTTGGAGAGGTGGGAGGGAATCATTACTGGTCTGTAGTTATTAAACTCTGTAGATGTGCCACCTTTGTGCAGTCATATGATTTAGGTTTCTTTCCACAGTGATGAGATGTATCTTTCTGATGTGGACCTATTAGTTTGTATGGACACAGAGAAGGCTATAAATTCTGCAACCATTTTTAGGTAGTTTGATGGTAGTTGCAACAAATTCCTTATGAGCGCAGTAGGTACTGGACTAGAATTGAAGAGCTGTTCAGTATGTACTGGACTAGAATTGAAGAGCTGTGGGTGGTTTTGACTGGACAGGCGTTAGAGGGGGACAGATGTATTAGTGTCTAAGAGAGATAATATTGAGTGCATAAAGTAAAAATAAAACTGTGGGGAAAGTCTGTTGTAGTGTCTGTTTTTAGAGGGGTAGTGGTAGTCTTGCCAAGATGGAATAGTTTATTTAGTGATGACCAAAAAAGTTTTGGGTTGTTTTTATGTTTGTCTTGTAGGTTGATATAATATCTTTGCTTATCCTGTTTGACATGGAGTTTTCCAAGGTTTCTAAGATGTTGCAATCACAAATGCATAAATCAACTTTCTAAGTCAGTAAGAAAGGCCCCAGACAATGACGACTGCATTTTATATCCACTGCTGACAATCAGAAGCTTCATTACACAACACGGAGCATACTTGTTAGAACAATTGCAGCAAAGGGTCTTTCTCACTTAATATTAGTAAGAAGGTGGCTAGGACTCACATAAAACCGTCAAAAAGGCTATTAGGCAAAACAATGACCATTTTTAACAGCATCCATCCATTATATCCTGTCATGCAGCAAGTGGCTAGAAGTGAAAAATTACAAGCTTCAGTTTTAGATTGGCAGAGGCAATCAGGATGTACCAGATCCAGAAAACAGTGGTTTCAGTGCATCAGATCTGAGGTGCTCTTACTACTGAAAAGTTTTTCAAAGAAATTTACTATCAAACTTGATCACTCAGAGCTTCAAGTCAAGGAAATATTTATTTTGTATCAAATTATATGAGTCAAAATTTAATAATTCAAAAATAACTGTCAGAAGATATCTCAGCAGGCTTCTTCAATATGTTGGTTTCCAAAACTGCTGCACAAGAGATCATTTCTACAGAGAAGACTTTCCAAAAGATAATGTCATCCATACAAGACTCATCCTTAAAAACAGACAATAGGGATAAGAAGGTAGGCTATATAAAAGAGAATGGCAATAAACAGCTTGAACGTTAAAAAAAACAATCCAGTAAAACTGAGATAGTATAGAAATAGGCTTAGACAACATTTGGGATGACTGTGTCAGCAAGAAAATCAAACTGGATTTTAGCTAAAATAACTAACTACTGGACTAGGTTAATCATCTAGAAAACTGGGAGACAATAAATAATTTAAGAATCCATGGTTTGCCTGAGAAAATGGTAGCAGAAGTGTAATTAATTTCCTGACCAGCTGGATGCCAAAACGGTTAAACCTTTAAAAGGCTTATTCTGTGATATAGAGAAGGCACCTCACAAAACATCCAGCTAAGGAAGGAGTTCCACATGGGTCTATAACTGTTTAATTCATTTTCCATCTGAATAAAGAACTTGTTATTAGAGCTGATTGAGCAAATCCCCCTCTAAAATTGGTAGTCCTATCATCAGGTTTGATAATGACTGTTCTCAGAAAGTAACAGAAAAACGGAAGCTTGATTATCGCTGATAAAGAGTCCAAAATGTGGTTTTAAAAGACTCATATTTTATTTCCAGCAAGATAAAGAATCTTTCCTTCAGCAGCAGGAACAAGTACATTTGATTGTTTAGAAAATAAATTTTCCTTTCTTAAATCTAAAAAGATCACAGTGTTCAAGAAGAAATGGACTAGAACCATAAAAACTTTAAAAAGCAAGCACAGAGACCTGAATGAAAAACATTTTGTTCTAAAAAAGTCATGAAACTGAGCATCAGTGCAATGGTTTAGTATGTTTATCTGAATAAAGTATAAATTTTGTGTCTATCCAGTAACATAGATATAGAGACTTCACACAGGATAATACCTTTCTGGACTTCACTGTGACACAGTTATCCATTTTTGTGAAGATTTAATATACAGATCTTGAGAATGAATTCTATTTGTTTGGTTGGTCATCTTAAATATAATCCATCTTTTCAATCTTATTTGCTTTCACATATTTTAGAATTCTTTGCTGCACACACACAAACACACACACACATATATATATATATATATATATATATATATATATATATATATATATGTGTGTGTGTATACGGATTCACTTCAGAAGCTCGAAATACTGAAATCTCAAATTTCAGTATCTTGAGTCCAAGAGGTGGAATCCACAAAACAACGAAAACTAAAAACCGCAAAATTCAAAACCTCGACTACCGGAAGATTTGAATTTCACGGTTTTACTACACACACACCATCCACCACACAAATAGACACAATCACTCTACTACATGAAAGCAGAGGAGCAAGCCACCCTGCACTCCGCCCTACTTAAATATTCTCACTCCGAGGTTGCACTACATACAAACACACACAAAACATCACCACACAAGCTACTTTCTCTTCGCACACACACACATTACAGCAACAAAACACACTGACACACACCACAGCCCCTACCCAAACCCCTTAACACACACACACACCTACCTGAATACATAACCATAGTGGAACTTTAGAAGTGTGAAATTCAAAACTTCCAGTATTCGATGTTTTGAATTTCGCGTTTCTAAACTTTTGCTATTACGTGGATTCGGCTTCTTGGGCTCAAAATACTGAAATTCGAGATTTCAATATTTCAAGCTTCTGAACGGCACCCATATATGTGTGTGTGTGTGTATATATATATATATATATATATATATATATATATTATATATATATATATATATATATATATATATATATATATATATATATACATACATATGTATATATATATGTGTGTGTGTGTGTGTCTGTGTGTGTGCATGTGTGTGTGTGAGTATGTGTGTGTGTGTGTGTGTGTGTGTGTGTGTGTGTGTGTGTGTGTGTATATATATATATATATATATATATATATATAGATAGATAGATATTAGCACATAGGCATAGCTCTCCATCCATCCATCCATCTACAACCATTTTTTCACATGAGGTCGTGGTGTAACTTCAACAGTGTGAATCATCTAGAGACAATGTTTGCACCACCGGGGTGGGGTAATGCCACTTAAATTACTTAGCATGTTAGCATGTTCTGTCAAACAGAAATATACTTCATTTGTTTTCTTTTAAAAATACATTATAGTTATCATACTGCTATTTTAATTGATTTGCATGCTGAATATGCAAATTAGCTTATTCATGTTTATTATCCTGGTTTTGGCAGTTTCATGTTAATTAAAGCTTTTTCTTAAATTAGACTCAAGCTCCTTCAATTGTTTAAGAAATAAAAGTCAGTTCAAAATGTTTTAAAGCTTGAGATTAAAAAAAAGTCATTCAATCACTCTGCGACTTTGTAGAGCACAGCAAAATTGGCTCTTGAAGTTGATCTTCAACTCAGTAATCAATCTAAGAAAGAAAACAGTGAAATTGCTTGTTTTGCATACTCTTTTCTTTATGGGATTTCATTAAATGTGGCAAATAATATTTAGAAATACTTTTTTTTTACTTGCAGAGATAAATTAATCACTGGAAGAGTAAATAGAACACATAGTTTGCTAGCACAAGGGTATCAAGTAAACAAAGAATGTTACTGATAATGAAAAATCCTGAATATATATGTATGTTTCTGGTAAAGTAAGATATATACATTAGTAGCTTATACAACATACAGAATGCTCTGCCTGAATCATAATGATTAAGGATGTACTTATGTGATGTTATGAAATATATATTACTCGTTATAATTTTATATAAATATATATATATATATATATATATATATATATATATATATATATGTATATATATATATATATATATATATATATGTGTGTGTGTGTGTGTGTGTGTGTTTGTGTGTGTACAAATAACATTTGATTTTGAATGTTGACAGTATTCGCCTGTTTTTTTTTTTCGCTGTGTTTTAAACTGAATTTATAAAGACTATTTATATTTATACATCTGAGACCAGTCGCCATAATGGTTAATGTCTTTACATCCCATGTGCAAAATGCAAGTTTCAAATATAACCTCCAGCCAATGCCTGTTTGGAGTTTTCCTGTGTTTCTTTTGGATTTCTCCCCACCTGTAAAAAACATGGTGAGTGTTTCCATCTCAAACTCACTCAAGAATGGAGCTCTACACAGCAGGACAGACTCCAGATGGTGCCCTAAATGAGGGAAAGTTGTATAGACCAAGCCTTAGGGCATCTACTGTGTTGTGCAGTATCCTCAAGCTTGGAGAACACAGATCCCAGACTGCACGGCATGACAGGTATAGCCACTTGACAGTGTTAAATATGGCTCTAGGTGATTCGGTTATGTTGACTAATGTCACCAAATGGGCATGGATATTTGTTGGTGATAGGTGTGTTGAGGACCTAGCCTACTCCAAATTACATCAGGGAACCATATTAACAGTAGAAGGAGTGCATGTGCTTTAATTGGCCAGTTCGTGACTGCCATAAAGCCCAGATGCTAAGTTTGAGTTACCTGGGATAGCTCTGTAGAGTGAAAGCTGGATGTAAAACTTGCCAAATATGAATGAACTAAGAATTACTATAGTCAATGTAGGATCACTGAAAGGATGGAACTTGGACGTGGATGACACGATGGTAATGAGGAGGCTAGACATACTATGTATCCAAGAGACAAGATGGAAGGGCAGTACATCAGAGCCACTTGACTTGGTATCCAGAGTCTATTACTCAGAAGGACAGGCTAGACATGGTGTGGGAATAGTGGTGATACAGAGGCTTCAGAAGGTAGTGAGGAATGTCATCAGAATTAGTGACAGACCCATGGCAATTAGATTCCAGTCTAACTATAGGCCAGTATTCATCATCTCAGCCTATGCCCCACATCAGGGTTGTGATAGTAAGCAAAAGAGTGTATTTAGACAGCAGATGCAAGGCCTACTAGACCAAGCAGAACAACATGAATTGGTGTTGATAATGGGTGATCTGAATACACATATCAGGACAGACAAAACAGGATATGATGACTGCAGGGCAACAGGAATAAAGAAGGAGAGGCCATTTTACACTTCTCTCTGACAAATGATTTGATAGTAACCAACATATGATTAAGAGAAAGAGACAGTCAAAAGATCACATGCAAGAGTAGCCAACATGCTACTCTGGTAGATATCCCCCTAGTAAGGAAATAGCATGGGGTAAAATCAGCACATTGCAAAGTCTTCACCAGTGAAGCAGTTGGCCCACAGGCATAATCTACTGATTGCCATAATCAGCTACAAGATTCTAAGGTCAACAGAAACCAGACAAAGACCAGGAAGTCAAACATTTCAAGGAATTACTCAGGGCTCTGTCACCACAAGAAGAAAAGGAAATAGGTGGAGTTGAAGAAGAATGGCAGCACCTCAAAACAGCTTGTGCGAGGACTACAGAGCAGATATGCAGCCAAGACAGGTATGTGAATAAGGTACATAAGGAAAGTTCATGGTGGAATGCAGACGTCCGGGGAGTCATCAAAAGAAAGCAGGGAAAACTGGGAGAAAGAAAAGATACACCAGGCTAGGAAGGAATACTGGTTGACTAAGAATGATGCTAAGGAAGAAGTTGCAAAAGCAAAGAACAAGGCATCAGTGGCACTTTGCCAGCTTCTAAAAAGTAACTTAGAAGTTGGCACAAAGAAACTATATCAGGTTGCAAGGCAAAGACAGAAACATAAAGAAGATATTCAGATACACTTCATAAGCAATGCCAGTAATAACACCATTCCACAGGACATCAAAGGCAGATGGGAGGAGTACTTCCACCAGCTTTTGAATAAAGAAAATCTCACAGAAGCTATACTACCCAAGAAGCAGTCTACAACAAAAGAACAGGAAGAGCCCACCATAAAAGAAATAAGAACAGCACTAAGGAAAATGAAGTCAGGGAAAGCAGCAGGATCAGATGGGATCACAGCAGATATGCTAAAGATGTTGGGTGAGGTAGGGGAGAAATGTCTCCTGAGGGTATTCATAGCCGTATGGAGAGAAAGGCTTATCCCAGATGATGGGAGAATAAGCATACTAAAGTCAGTGTTCAAGAACAAACTTCACAACTGTAGGCAATACAGAGGTATCAACCTCCTGTCACATTGCATGACAGTTCTAGAGAGGGTAACTGATAAATGAATACACAGAGCAGTAGAAAGTAAGATGAGAGATGTGCAGTGCAGTGTTTGCAGTGAGGCATATTCTTGAGAAGAAGTTAGAAATAAGGAAAGAGTCCAACTGGGCATTCCTAAACTTGGAGAGAGCATATGACAAGGTCCCAAGAAAGCTAATTTGGGCAGTCCTGTGGTGGAATGAAGTCCAAGAAATATTCTTAGAATTAGTGCAAGCTATCTACAAGGACCCAATGGCTCAAGTATGAACAGTGTTCAGTTTCACAGAGGGGTTTCCAGTGGTAGTAGGTGTGAATCAGGGTTCATCTCCAAGCCCATTGCTGTTCATACTGGTGATGAGCTACATTAGCAAAAAGGTAGGAAGGAACAGATCAACAAAGTTGCTATATGCAGACAATGTGGCACTACAGGCAAACACTGAGCAAGAGCTTCAGCAAAGGATAGGGGAATGGAATGCAAAACTGAAGGCACATGGGATGAAACTGAAGAAGAATAAGACAGTTGTAATGCCAACCAATGGGAAAATTAGAAGAAGATGAGAATTAAAATAGAAGGGAAAGTAATGGAACAGGTTAACAGATTCAAGTATCTGGGAGGGATGGTTGAGGAGAAGGGAAGTCTGATCGCAGATGTCAAAGTTAGAATCAGAGAGGCTGCAGCCAACTGGCACAACATGACAGGTGTAGTGTATGACTGAAAATGTCAAAGAAGCTGAAAAGAAAGGTGTACAAAACAGTGGTGTGACCAATACTCCTGTATGATACAGAAACCGGGGCAGTAAAGGCAAAGCAGTTGATGAAACTAGAGGTGACAGAGATGAAGAGCCTGAGATGAGTGGTAAGATGCACACTGTGGGACAGAAATGAAGCCATAAGAACAGAAGCCTAAGTAGCTCCAATTGCAGAAAATGTCAGAGAACAGATTACGGTGGTTTAGACACATGAGCAGGAAAGCAGTATATTCATAGATTTTTACTAGTTAATGACCCAGGGGCCTTTCTAAGTCTAGCCAATTTTTCCCAAAAGAATATTTATGTTCTGTATCTAAGTATACATTGAGGGCCAGGCATTTATAAATTATGTCTATCCATAAGTGACACTGGTGCCAGGCCCAGTGTAAAATTCCTATTTCTCATTCAGTGGTCTAGATTGTGCTTAAACTTGATAATAGATGAACTCAGCTTCCCATGGATGGTAAGCCTGTTTCATAGGAGGGACAGTCTCTGGGAGAAATATCTGTCTCTCCAGCATGTTCTGTTTAAGTCACAGACAAAATTCCGGTCCTTAGACCTTGCATTTCTAGTACTGTTTAATTTACAAATATGTAAGCCAGGCATAGATCACCCCTCAGCAATCTATAAGACAATGAAGAGAGGCAAAGGGCTTTAAGGCAGGTTTGTAAAGCTAAACACTGTCTCCAGAGAGATAGTTGAATGAAGACACCCATACACACGCACAAGTTGATTACTGTGAAATTAGAACCCCTACCTAACCAGTTAGACATGCTAGAGAAAATAGCACTTAATGCCAGCACCACTGCAGAAGGGATATAAATGAGGATATAAGAGCAGAAGCCAAAGTAGCTCCAAGGTCTAACAGAACATAGACAATCAGGTGAAGAAGATTTGGGATATACATAAAGGAGGCAAGTGGTGGATGGATTGTGTGAGAGAAGATCTGAGAAAGTTAGTCATGAGTTTCAAAGATGGTAGGAGAGTGGCATTGAATAAAAAGAGAGATGACGACAATAGACACAACACCCTAACCACGTGTGGAAAATGGGAAAAATGGGGTGATTTTATATATATATATGGGTTACCTTCATTTGACTGATACTCATTTGACTGACAACTAGTACTTCAGTACACTTTAAGGCAAATAACAGGGTTTGTCCCCTTCCCCAATGTAATACGACCTTGGAGTTAGTATATATAGTTGGGGGGGTGAAACTTGGTGGAGGGCTTCGCCCCCCCACACACCTCCTAACTATATATACTAACTCCAGGGTTGCACTACATTGGGGAAGGGGACAAATCCCTGTTATTTGCCTTAAAGTGTACTGAAGTACTAGTTGTCAGTCAAATGAGTTGTCAGTCAAATGGGTTTCAGTCAAATGAAGGTAACCCATATATATATATATATATATATATATATATATATATATATATATATATACATATATATATATATATATATATATATATATATATATATATATATATGTGTGTGTGTGTGTGTGTGTGTGTGTGTGTGTGTGTATATATATATATATATATATATATATATATATATATATATATTTATACATAGGTTCATAGGTAGATACTAGGCTATCTGACCTAGGGCATTTATAAGCCTAGCCAGAGTGTATTTGGCTTCCACTTCCCTATTAGATTAGCCTACTGTGCCTCTGTGAAGTAGGTCACAGAAGGTACCCTTTTAAGATTAGTTTACTGTGCCTCTGTTTAGCAGGGACACAGAAGAGATCCCAGAGGTGAATTTGTGATTTCCCATCCACGCATCTTGATTTCACTTGAAGAGCGTCAGCGAGGGGCTATGTCTAACATGAATTGGGATTCTATTCCAGAGTGAGGGGAGCCTCTGGGAAATGAATCTGTCCCTCCAGCATGTCCTATTTATTTTTGTGCTGAGGTTTAGGTCCCTAGAGCGTGTAGCTCTAAGGGACTTGGATTTTTTGAGGTGGAGCATGTCCATTAATTCTGGGTTTGACATGGCTTTGTACGTCAGGCATAGATCGCCTCTGAGTAGGCGGTAATCAACTGAGTAGAGCTGGAGTTTCTTTAGTCGAGCTGCATAGGACATCTGTTTGTAGCCCATGATCCTCTTGGTGAGGTACTTTTGGGGTCTCTCCAGTTGCTTCCGGTGTCGGGTAAGGTACATCCCAAAAGGGGCATTGTATTCAATTATGGGCCTGATGAGTGACGAGTAGAGGGGCACAATGACCTCTCTTGATCTAGATGCGAACCCTTTCATGATAAGGTGGGCTATATAGAAGGTCTTTCTAACCACTTTGGCAACATGATTATCAAAGGAGAGATTACTATCTACGTTGGTCCCCAAATCTCTAATTACTTCTTCCGTACTTAATGGATTACCACCTATGTGGTAATTTGTGGGCACCTTGTTTTTCCCAAAGGGGATGACTATGCACTTTTTAGCATTTAGCTTGAGGCCGTGGCTCTGGCACCAAGCATCCGTCTCTGTGAGACCTTTTTGGAGGATGCTTGTGTCAGCTGGATATTCGATTATGGCTCCCAGTTTGCAGTCATCTGTGAACTTTGTCAGCCATAATCCCCCCGTGTTAGCCTGAACCTCAGAGAAGTATATACCGAACAAGAGAGGTCCCAGAACTGAGCTCTGTGGGATGCCACTTGTAACTGGTTTGGATTCGGACATGGCACCTGCGATTCTTACCATGTGGGTTCTATCTCTGAGCCAGTTTGCAACCCATCTTGTGATATAGGGGTTGATATTTAAGCTGGTAGGCTTATTTATGATGCCCGAGTGGGGTATTGTGTCGAAGGCTTTTGCGAGGTCCAGTTAGGCTGTGTGGACTACCTTGCCCTCATCTATGGCTTTGGTAACTGTTTCAAAGAAATCAACTAGGTTTAAGAGGCAAGATCTGCCTTTAACAAAGCTGAATTGGGTAGGGTCCAGTGTCTGGAGGCTCCCAATGTCTTTGTTTATGAGTTCCATGATAATATGCTCCATAGCTTTACAGACCAGACTAGTCATGCTTATGGGGCGATAGTTTCCGGGGTCCGTTGTAGCACCACCTTTGTGGAGTGGGACCACTGTAGCTGTACGCCATTCTTTGGGTACATATCCTGTAGTAAGGCTAAGTTTGAACAGTGACTTAATGTGAGGGTTCAGTTCTTCTTGGAGCTTGTGTAAGACACAGCCTGGGACACCGTCTGGTCCCATAGATGCTGTGTTTTTTGCTTTGGAGAGGGCAGCTTTCACCTGTGCATCTGTGATGTCAGGGAGGTTATATTCAGTTGGGATAGGCATTTGCTCCTTTGGGGGGAAGGGGGGGAGAAGTTTGTGCCAGGATGTTGTATATGTCTGTAGGTTCGGTATATTTTGTACCATTATGCAACAATTCAGAGCATATCTGGGAGTTTCCGCCCATGTTCCTGACATAACTAAAGAAGGCCTTGTGATTATCTTTAGTGTCTAGGGCAATTTTTCTTTCGAAGCTGGCCTTTGATGATTTTATGAGGGATCGAAGTTTCTTGCTAATACTGATCAGAGATGCCTTCACTTTATGGGATTTTGCTCTGTCATGTAGTAGCTTCCTCCTTCTGTTGTATAGCTTATTTATGGCCAGGGTCCACCAGACCGGTCTCCTGTTTTTGGAGGAGTGAGTCTTGGTTTTATTTGGGATAGCACGATCCATGCATTCCTGCAGGTGCTCATAGAATGCATTTGTAAAGGATTTTGTGGATTGGGCTGTATTATCCTCTGGCCCATGGGCTTTGAAGGATTCCACCTCTGTCTTGAGAAATGCAAAGTTGGCTTTTGAGAAATTCTTTACAGTGATTTCCTTGGCTGGGGGTGGGGACGGGATATGGATGCCCAGGGAAATTTGTTTATGGTCTGATCTTACCAATGAGGGGTTTACCTCTGCTGTGGAACATAGAGTCCCCATGTTGGTGATGACCAGGTCCAATACATTGTTCCCTCTTGTGGGAGTGGTGACCAGTTGTTCCATTGCGTTAGAGTTTATAAATTCAAGGAACCATTGGGTGAGGGTGTTTGGGCTTGAGTAGTTTTCCCAGTCAATGCTTGGGTAGTTGAAGTCACCCAATAACATAGTGTTTGGAGAGACCTTCATATTCTCCAATGTTCCCAGGAATGCCAAGTGGGGTTCCTGTAATAGAGAGGGTGTTCTGTAGCAGGCTACAAACTGAAAGGCAGTTTTGCCCGCTGTTAGTTGCACATGGATGGTTTCCGATGCTTCGTGCAGTGCCACTAACCTGGAGGTGTAGGTATCTTTGATGAATATAGATAATCTCCCTCCTTTTGTGCTTTGGTCCGAGTTTTGGGGCTGAAACGCATGGTATGAGTTATAACCTGGTAGTGCTGGGGTGCTCTCAGGAGCCTTGAACCAGGTTTCTGTTACTGCACAGACATCGATTTTCTCCATACTGTGGAGAGCCTCGAGTGCGTGCATCTTGAGGTTTAGACTTCTGGCATTGAGTAGCATTACCTTTAGTTTTTTTATCCTTGGGTTGTCTATGGAGGTGGGTTTGTCCTTTGAGCCTTGCCTAAAAAAGGCACTATAGGGGTGGCCAGTATACGAAAGCCTAAGGGTGACAGGTGCAAGCCGTCCCTAGTGAAGCAACGTGGCTTGTCGAGCATGTCATCCCAGGCTGACAGACACTGGATCCCCTTTGAATGACACCAATACTTTAGCCAATTGTTGAAACTGATCATTTTGTCTTTATGCTGTGGCATCATTCTTGGTGAGGGCAAGATGCTACTCAAGGTCAGGGTCATACCAGCCTGGGCTACATGGTCAGAGAGTTCCTCTATGTCTCTTTTCATGTAGTTCAGGGAGGTACGTCTCAGGTCATTCACACCAGCATGGACAATGACGGAGTCATACTTGTACTTGCTTTGGAGTGACCTGAGTGCTTGCATTATGTGGCGGATCCTGGCACCTGACAGGCAGCTAACAGTGACCTTCTCCTTGTTCAGTCTGGTGAGCAGGACGTCAGTGTGCTGGACAATAGAGTCCCCTATAACAAGTGTATTTGGTGTGTTGTTTGGCCTTAAGGGCTGTGACTGTGAGGCACACTGATTTTGGGAGATATGTGATTCATGGGTATTGTTGAGGGGTGGCTGTTGCTTGGATATCTGCTTAGGAGGTCTTTGCTGTTTAGGCAGATTTTTATTTAGAGCCTCCGAGTATGTTTTTGTGTGTTTATGTGTTGGGTATGCAGATGCAATAGGTCTGTGTGAGACTGGATTTGTGGTGTGGGTGGTTACCTTTTCCTCCTGACTGACTGTGCCTGTCTTGGGTTGAGAGAGCTCTGCCTCCAGTTTGGCTGTGTAACTGCATCTCTCACATGTATTAGAGTTTGTTGGAAGGAGGAGACTGTTGTCTGTGTACATAAGGCAATTGTAACATTGCCTCAAAATTCCCAGATTCACCAGCTGGACTGGAGAGTAACCTTGAAACTGACCCTTGGACATTCCAGATTAGTATAGGTATATATATATATATATATATATATATATATATATATATATATATATATATATATATATATGGGCTCCGTACATATCCCCGAAGACAAAATCACCTAAACTAATTTTGGTTTGACATAATTGCACGAAAGTGCTTTTCACTTAAGAAGCACTTTCACGTAAGTATGCCTGTTTGCGAGACCACACTATGGTGTGGATAAGGGAAAATTCCCTTTTCCTTACTGTAGTGCAGTCTCGAAGTAGGGGGGTGTGGGGCGTGCAGGGGGGCCTGCTTCTGTACACCGAAAGTATACTTTACCAAAACTGAAATCAATTACACCAATCTACCAAAACTATAGTTACACAAAACTACACACTGCCAAATGATGGAAAACCAAACAAGGAACTATGCTCATGTTTCCGGACCTTACCTTTTCCTCACTGTAGTGCAATAGTTGGTATATAAAATCTGTAGGGGGGTGTGGGGTTGCAGTGGGGTTTGCCCCCCTGCAAAAATGTCAATAAAGGTATGTTTTTAAGTTTAAGTTTTAAAGTATGTAGAGTATCAGTAAGATGTTTAATATTCAACATCCGGTTTTCTGTCATTCGGCAGTGTGTAGTTTTGTGTAACTGTAGTTTCGTCAGATTGGTGTCATTGATTTCAATTTCGGTAAAGTGTCCTTTCGGTCTACAGAAGCAGACCCATACATATATATATATATATATATATATACACACACACACACACACACACACACACACACACACACACACACACACACACACACACACACACACACACACACACACACACACACACACACACACACACACACACACACACACACACACACATAAACACACACACACACACACACACATATCTACATGCGTATAAATAGATAGATATACAGATATACAGCGGCCACTGTCATAATATTTTGCTGACAAAGAAGTAAAACCTTATTTGTATTTTAATTTTGTTGCCTAAATAATTTTAACTGGCAATCTGGAAGGTATAAAATGTGACCATTAACAGACTTCTAGACTGATAAAAAAACTCTTCCACAGTTTTTGCCAATACAAAAGGTAGCAACCAGTATTCCAGTTTTATGTTGCCTATTTAGGTTCTGCATTTTAATAGCATGCTTTGAAGTAAATTATTTTTCTCTGCTGAACAATATTTTTAGTATATATTAGTTAAAGTAATAATCTTATAAAGCTCTTAGATACATTATTAATGCAATGCAATTGAATGTTTCATGCATCACAGTAAATTTTATAGAATATTGGGGATATATTAAAGGCAGTGAATGGTTATACAAAAATAAAATGTATGGGTAGTATTCATAGTCATTATACTTATGTACAGTGAGCAGGTTGTGAACAAGAGCAGCTCAGGCATGATTCAGAGACAGTACATGTGACAAAGTGAAGCTGTTGCAACAGGTCTGAGAAAATCTGACACAAGTCAGAGAATAATGAGATATAAATCAGGAATGTGTGAAAATTATATGACTTTTTATGCAAATCAGGTACTCTTCCTGTTTTTATGTAATTCATAGTTGCTTTTTGATGTGCAAGTACACCAGGTGCACATGTGTGATAAAAAGTGACTCTGCACCTTTTCTAGTCACTTTGATATCTGTGGAAATACTTACTTGATCATGCCAAAACCCAGAATGCAACTGGCACATGTCAGCCTAGGAGTAGAAGATATAGGCAAAGGATAAGTCATCTCAACTTTGCTGAGCAGGAATTACTGGACAGGTATAGAGTGGACAGGAATATAATAAGGCCCTTGTGATTTTTTTATAGTCTACAGACAAGAACTGACATGTGGCCTTTATAACACCTGTGTATACCAAGGTATGTATAAAGGGCAACCATTCTATCAGCTGCCAGGAAGAGTGTGGCGCATGGGTGTGCATTGCCTAGGTGTCAGCCCAGTATCCTTGCAGTGCCCATGATTCTCAAATTTGGCACATGAGCTCAGTCTGCCACCTTTACCTGCATGATTGGATTCCTTATGGTTATCTAGTTGGTAAGTACAAACTATTTTAATATTGTTAATTATAATTAATTGTCTGTCTGTATCATGACATACATATCATTAAGTAATCACCCCTTTTTTGTTTTGTGCCCCCTCACTGTTTTTTTTTCCAACTGATGCAGGCTATGTTGGCTAATGACACCAGTCTGTAACCCTCAGTGAGCTGCTGAGTACTACATTAACACCACCTATGGACAGTCTTTGAGTAAGTGTTTGACCTGCTCAGTGCTCATTTCTGTTGCCTAGTCTGTTATGGCATACAGAATGTTTACCACCTGCTGCATTCTACATGACATCATCATGTGTCAGTCTGGTGTGCAACTGCCACAGCCAGTCACAAATAATGGAAGTGCTGTCCCCTCTGTCATTTGTCCCACCAGTGACAATGGCAATGGTAGCCAGCTGATGGCAGTAGCACAGGCAAAGAGGTGGCATCTAGTCGATAACTATGGACCTTTACATTTACTACATGGCAGTGAAAACTTTCGCATATAATACTTAATACATGCAGTGTTACTTGTGGACTATGCTGAGTGGTGGATGATCAGCTTGGACTGTACGTCAGACATTTCTGCTATTATCATACATAACTGTATCGGTCATATGGTATTAGCTATCAGTCACTTGTGAAATGTCCAGTTGTTAATGGTAGAGGTGCTAGCTATACTGCCAGACGTTGCAGGACGTGTAAAGGAACAGGTGTTATAAAAGAAGTTTAAGGCTGTATTCTGAGTATTTCACTGCAGTGCTACTTACTGAAGTTGCATTTATCTGCTAAAAATGCATTTACCTTTTAATCATGAAATACATCATTAGTGTTGCTGTTTTTTTTGTTTTTGTTTTTGTTTTTTTGTTGTTGTTGTCTATTTCCTTTATTTCAGGCACAAGGGATGACTGCAGTATTTGCCTGTGTGCAAAGTGACTTTTTAGTGAGTAAGGTCTCTTGTTACTCATGTTCAAAATGTAAGTTAGATTTGGAAGGTGTCATGCACATGTCCCCCAAAGATAGTGCAGGTGATGATACCAGACATTGTGAGCAATTGCAGGCATGTGAGCTTGATGCTGTGGGATCTAC
Organism: Protopterus annectens; assembly: GCF_019279795.1. Classification (NCBI taxonomy): domain Eukaryota; kingdom Metazoa; phylum Chordata; order Ceratodontiformes; family Protopteridae; genus Protopterus; species Protopterus annectens. The sequence goes on along the minus strand of NC_056726.1, from coordinate 1,277,691,756 downwards.
TAGGTGCAGTGGAAACTCTTGATATTTGCTTAATAGTGCTGCAAGACCTTTTGTGGAAATCTGAGAAGACCTGACTGTTCTTTTCTTTGGGAATTGATATGAATGTCTTCTCTCCATTCTTGGGATACACATTCTGTAACATCTACTCATCCACCATGCATGCGGACACTATCTTGTCCACATCCAGCTGTGGCCCCAGTATGCTTCTGGTAATTATTTACTAATTTGTAGATGGAAGCAAACATGGATATCATGTGTGTAACTATGCTATAAATGAGAATCATCATGGCATTATCTCTGGCATTATCTCACTCCTATGTTCTAGTGAATTTCTTCATATATACCTTGTAGCACTCTAGCCATGTTTATCTGACTCCCAGTTGCAATAGCCTGGGCCTGAGCTATGTCACAACACATCTGTTGTTGGACAGACAAGGCCTTGCATGTCTCTGGTGCTAGCTGTGAAGATGCCTTTGCCTAGCAACCCTCTGCAGAGGTTCCACAGTAGATACTCTTACCTCAGAAAGAGTTCTCTCTTCTTGAAGGGGTGTAGATTGTACACAAGAAAGGTATTGAGCTATGTGGTGCCCCCTCCTTCTTGTAATGTAATTTCCTCATTATGCTGAGTGTGTGAGTCTGTGTTACTCCCTGTGGAGTTATCCACCTGCTGTAGGGTGGGGGACCCTGCCAGTCCAATTTGCAGCTGTGTGCCACTGACTTGAGGTTGTGTCATGGGAATGAGACTTATGACATCATCATTGATAGCCATTCTGCTGTCATCATTAGCCTGCTGTGGTGCAGCACAGCATGCAATAGTTTCTGCTCCTGACCCTGTGAAAAATATATTAAGATGTGATTAATGCGATATGTGAGAGTTACATGATGAGGCTGGAAGTGTCTCCCTAGAGAGGAGTACTGGCCTCTCATTAGCAGGCTGCCCAACTGCATCGACTGAGGTACCCCAGAAACAGTTGGAGCAGTTGGTGGAGGCTGCCATGAAGCAGACAATAAATAGATCTATGGGCTGTGTGAAGATCCTGCTGCAGTGGATTGTAAATTCATTCATCTGGTCCATTAAATGGGGATGGATGCCTGTGATGTTCCTCTAGGCCAAGATGGACAGCTGCTCATCCTTCACCATATCCATAGCCATGCAGCTATGTGTGCTCCCTTCCTCTTGTGTTCCACACCATACCCTGTGCATTTTCCACCCTGCCCTTCACTGTCTGTTTATCCCTTCTTTGTCTCTGTATCGCTAATCTCTCCCCATCCTATTGTGTGTATTTCCATCCTTATTTGTTTGTGCTGTCTGCAGTTTTTCTGTCTGTCCCTCCATGCTATCCTCTCCCTCTTTCCTACTCTGCTTGTCTTTCCCCTTCTCCCTCTTCCCTTTACTTTAAAAAAAACATTGAAGGGGGCCAAATCCTGATGAAGACTTCTTTTTACCTGCAGACTACAGACTGCTACATTGTCCTTACATGTTTCTTATACACCCCTTACCATCCTATTTTAAATCCCAAAGGTGTCCACATATATGGACACTTATCAAAAAGCCAAACAGTTGCAGAACAAAGCTTAGTTCATAAAACCAAGGCTGGATGCAGTATGAAACAAACCAAACAATGCTGATACTGAACAAGTGTTTAATAAAACAAAGCTTTCAGGTCAAACAAACCCTTCATCAGTGTATAAAATACTAACGCATACTAACTACAGCAATACAGCTAGAAGTAATACACAATGACTTAGTTGTAAGTAACACTTGGTACCATGCTGCAGAGGGATGTGCAACAAAGCCTGTTTTTTTATTGAGATATATTGTAGGGCGTTCTCATTTTGTGTTCTTGTGGGAATCCTGCTATGTAGCACATGGCCACTCTGCAGTTTCAGTATACATGTCAATGTGCAGTGTTGACTCATGGCTGCATCCACCTGCATACTTGCTGCCTGGATCATTTATGTACCCTGTAACACAGCTAGCTATGTATAAGTGCTGCACATTTTGGTTCGGATGTGCAATGACCCCCTGTGTGATCATGCAGTGCAGGTTTTACAGAGAAGTAAAACTTCCCTCGTGTCCCTCAGAGTCCCTCAAGGGACCTTGATGCCTTAACAACCATTACTAATCTTTTATACTTCTCTTTATGCATACTAATCACTAACTTTAATGTCATGTAACTTCTTTCTTCCTTTTCTCTTTGCTTTCTTATCTTCTTTTCTCAATTAATATCAGATTTAGAACCCACAGCCACTCCACACATAAACAGATAGACCTTGCTTTTCTTACTGATATTGTTTTATTGCTTGAACTTAATAATTTTTGCTTCATTTAAATTCACCTATTTTTTGTCTTTGGTTTCATTTTATTCCTACATTTTGTAGTTTTGCAAGTTGTATCATTTTATAGCCTTTGTTTGTATTGTAGTAATTTTTGTAAATATTGTACACTACCTTGTTATAGCCACCTCTGTACTGAAATTACCTTTGTTGTACTTGTGCATTGGAGCTTTTCTCTCTGGGCCTCAACTGAAAATGGTCGCTGTTCAGCTCAGTGGACCTTCCTGATAAACAAATGTCATAAATAAATTAATGAATTAATTAATTAAGAAGAAGTGCAGCACTTATCTATGAATCATGTCTAAGGAGTGGTTGGATGTTATGCTTCTTTATAAATAGCTGATAAGACCCCATTTAAAACATCTGATTTGGTTTTAGAGACCCAGTATTCTCAAGGATGTAGATAAAATATTGACAATACATAGGAGGGTAACAAAAATGGTCACAGACTTCAGTAAAGCTATATTACATGACATTTAAAAATAATAGGTAAGAGAGGAGGTTTGTTAGAGAATCCTGAAACTGGGTACCACTTTCAAATGAAATTATAGCAAGAAAGTGCTTTTTGAAAATACAATGAGGATGGCTTAGAGAAGATATGAAATACTATATATAAATATGATGAATGAGTGGAACAGCCTTCCAGAAAAGATTGTACCGTCAAACATTATAACAGAAAGCAATAATGTATGAGATAAGCATTTGCCAACTTTTCTGAGGGAGCAGCATCACAAACTGTGTAATTAGGAATTCCGCTAATCCAGAAGGTTGGAAAATATGCAAAGCAGGTCAGTTAAGTCATCCTTACATATTCATACTCGTCTGTGGTGCCATCGAAATGGTTGGTAAACAAATTCAACAGGCCTGAAGTAGATGCCAGGGTGACTCCATAAATAAAACATTAACTAGACAGTAAGCCACAAAAGATTATAGTTAATGGAGTTTGTGTAGTTGAAATTATGAAAATCATAAATCACTGATACACAACAGGAGTCAGTACTAGAGCTACTCTTTTTCAGTATTTTCAGAAATAACTCCTACCTTGTTTTTGTAGATACCACAAATGTATACAAATTATACAACAGAATGTTTAAGAAAGATGGTGAAGAAAGCATAAAAGCAGATTTGATAAGACCGGAGGAACTGTAAAAAATCAGCTGAATTCAATACAATACATGCAAAATGACACATCAGGAAGCAAACAGTAGAAAACAGTGAAGATCTTTTGACTGGATGAGTATCAGTAACAGCAAAAAGGGAAGAAAAAAACTGTGGATAAGAAACATTAAGGGAGACTGGGAAAACACTGTTTTATACAGGAAAAAGCCACACCAGTTAAAACAATAAAAAAATCACAAGTTATCTCCCTTTATAGAAATTTAGTAAGACATCATCTGAATTACAATACATACTTCTAGATGCCTCAACAGTACAGCATACAAATAGAACAGGGAAAGTTCTGAAAAGAGCTACAAAGTTATTTGTTGTCTCCAGCAATAATTATATTGAGAATAAAAGTGATAAACATATATATATATATATATATATATATATATATATATATATATATATATATATATAAAACTCCAGGAAATGTTAAATAGCTGGGAATAACTCAGCCTTCTTATGTGCCTCTGTAGAATAGATTCATGAGATCTACAGAACGCAATTGCAGAATACAGGTTATGACTCAGGAGTGATAAAAGAAGTTTTTTTTTCATAGAAAAGGTGATCAATTACTGTAACAGCTTTAAAAGTGGTAGCAGGGTTTACAGCACTCACTTAATTTAGCCACACATGAAGCAAATCCTACAAGAACTTGGGGATGAACTTTTGGATATGTAAAATATAGATTTTACACACAACATATAACAGACAGACTAAGTCAGCCACGGGCTGTCTGCTATCCCAATATATGTTTCCATGTAAGGATGCTAGATGATTCGGACAGCCTTCCTGATGAAGATGTACATCAAGAATCAAGAATGTCTTAATAAGACACGTCATTCGAGAAGTAGGAAAAAATACTTGCTGATATTTCCAAGAAATTTAACTGAACAAGTGAATTTTTAATTGTGAATAGAGGCAATGTATTTAGGTTCATAGGTTCATAGGTTCATACTAGGCTATCTGCCTAGGGCATTTATAAGCCTAGCCAGAATGTGTTTAGCTTTCGCCACCCATTTTAAATTTATTTTGCTATGCCCTTTTTCGAAGTTAGTATACTGTGCCTCTGTCTAACAGTGACACAGAAGTGATACCCGGGGTAAACCTACGATCTCCCATCCACTCATCAAGATTCCTCTTGAAGAGAGTCAATGAGGGACTCTGCCTAACCTGGACTGGGATTTTATTCCAGAGTGAAGGGAGCCTCTGGGTTATGAATCTGTCCCTCCAGCATGTCCTATTTATTTCAGTGCTGAGGTTCAAGTCTCTCGAGCGCGTGGCTCGATGGGATTTGGATTTTCTGAGGTGCAGCATGTCCATTAATTCCGGGTTGGACATGGCTTTATCACGTCAGGCACAGATCGCCTCTGAACAGGCGGTATGCCACTGAGTAGAGCTGGAGTTTCTTTAACCGGGCAGCATATGGCATCTGTTTGAGCCATTTGATCCTCTTGGTGAGGTACTTTTGGGGTCTTTCCAGTTGCTGCAGGTGTCTGGTAAGGTACATCCCAAAGGGGCATTGTACTCAATTATGGGCCTGATGAGGGATGAGTAAAGAGGCACGATGACCTCCCCTGATCTAGATGTGAATCCCTTCATGATTAGGTGGGCTATATAAAATGTTTTTCTAACCACTTTGGCCACGTGGTTGTCAAATGAGAGATTGCTATCAACTTGGGTCCCCAGGTCCCTAATTACTTCTTCTGTACTTAATGGATTACCACCTATGTGGTAATTTGTGGGCACTGTTTTTTGCCAAAGGGGATGACTATACACTTTTTGGCATTTAGCTTGAGGCCATGGCTCTGGCACCAGTTGTCTGTTTCTATGAGGCCCTTTTGGAGGATGCTTGTGTCAGCTGGAGAGTCGATTATGGTGCCCAGTTTGCAGTCATCTGTGAACTTGGTCAGCCACAGTCCTTCTGTGTTGGCCTGTACCTCCGAGAAATATATACCGAACAAGAGAGGTCCCAGGACTGAGCCTTGTGGGACACCACTTGTAACTGGTTTGGAGTCTGACATGGGTCCAGCAATTCTAACCATGTGGGTTCTGTCCTTGAGCCAGTTTGCAATCCATCTAGTGACATAGGGTTTATATTTAAGCTGGTGAGCTTATCTATAATGCCAGTGGGGTATTGTATCAAGGCTTTTGCGAGGTCCAGGTAGGCTGTGTGGACCACCTTCCTCTCGTCAATGGTCTTGGTGACTGTTTCAAAGAAATCAACCAGGTTTAAGAGGCAAGATCTGCCCTTAACAAAGCCGAACTGGGTAGGATCCAGTGTTTGTAGGTCCCCAATATCTTTATTTATGAGGTCCATGATGATCCTTTCCATAGCTTTGCAGACCAAGCTAGTCAGGCTTATGGGGCGATAGTTTCCAGGATCCGTTGAGGCACCACCTTTATGGAGAGGGACCACTGTTGCTGTACGCCACTCTTTGGGCACATATCCTGTAGTAAGGCTGAGACTGAACAGTAGTTTTATGTTTGGGTTTAGCTCTTCTTGGAGTTCATGTAGGACGCAGCCGGGACACCATCTGGTCCCATTGATGCTGTGTTTTTGCTTTGGAGAGGGCAGCTCTTACCTGAGCATCTGAGATGTCAGGGGGGCAGCACTCTGCTGGGATAGATATTTGCCCTTTTGGTGGGGAGGGGAGAAGTTTGCACTGAACCTGTCAGCTAGGATGTTGGCAATGCCTGTGGGTTCGTGTATTTTTGTCATTTTGGACTAATTCTGAGCATATCTGGGAATTACCACCCAGGTTTCTAACATAACTAAAGAAAGCCTTGTGATTATCCTTAGTGTCCTGTGCAATTTTTCTCTCGAAGCTGGCCTTAGACAATTTTATGTGTGCCCGTAGTTTTTGCTAATACTGATCAGTGATGCCTTCCCTTTTGGGATTTTGCTCTGTCATTTAGTAGCTTCCTCCTTCTATTGTATAGTTTGTTTATGGCTGGGGTCCACCAGACAGGACGTCTGCCTTTGGAGGATTGGGTCTTGGTTCTATTTGGGATCGCATGATCCATGCATTCCTGAAGGTGTTCATAGAATGCGTTTATAAAGGATTCTGTGGTCTGGGCCATATTTTCCACAGGCCGGGGCTTTGAAGGATTCCACCTCAGTTTTGAGGAGTGTGAAATTTGCTTTAGAGAAGTTTTTCACTCTGGTTTTCTGGGCAGGGGGTGGGGTCGGGATGTGAATATCCAGTGAGATTAGTTTATGGTCTGATCTTACCAGTGAGGGATACACTTCTGGTCTGGACCATAGAGTCCCCATGTTGGTGATGATCAGGTCCAGTATGTTTTCCCCTCTTGTGGGAGTGGTAACAAGTTGTTCCATAGCATTTGAGTTTATAAATTCTAGGAACCTTTGGGCTAGGGTGTTGGAGCTAGAGTAATGCTCCCAGTCTATGTTTGGGTAGTTGTGAAAAAGGAAATTATATGCTAAGTCTGATGTTGAGGGATGTCGGAATATTCTCCCTATTCTGAAGTGAGTGATTTCAGAGTTAATATGTATAAATAGTAGGGGTGTGGTGGGCATGGCTGCCCACTCCCCCCTTTGCAAAAATGCTTTAAAGGTATTACAGTAAGCTTCCTCATTTCTGTATTTATGTGACAATCAGTCTCAATTTTTTTGAATCTACAGACCAATGAAACTGCAGACTCATAAGTCTCAATGGTCTCATAAGCAAGGCCATGGAAAGAAATATCATGGAAACAATGAATACTGATATAGAAAACCTCCAGACCTTGACACAACCCAGTTTGGTTTCATCAAGGCAGGTAATGCATACTCAGTCTGGTGGACTTCTTTGAGAGGGTCACCAAAGCTATGGATGAGTGCAACATTGTTCATATTGCCTACCTTGATCTGGCCAAGGCATTTGACACACTATCTGACTCAGGCATTAACAAACCCAAGAGGTTAGGTGCAAACCATTATGTCACCCGGTGGATAGCCAGCTGGCTCACACAAACAAGACCCTGGATATTAGAACTGGGGAGTCCACCTCTACAAAGAGGCCAGTCACAAGTAGAGTCCCTTGGAGATTGGTTCTGGGACCGCTCCTTTTTGACATTTACTTCTGTGAAGTCAAGGCCAATGTCAATGGCCTGCAAATTAGGAGATGTCATTGAATCTCACATTGACATAAATGTTCTGCAGGAAGGGCTGACACAGTCAAATAACTGGTGTCAGAGTCATGGCCTAAAATTAAATGCCAAGAAATTCATAATAGTATCCTTCTAGAAGTCATCCACCCCTGGTAACTATCATATTAAAAACACACCCCTAATAGTTGACCCAGTAGTCAGGGACTTGGAGACATACATAGACAGTAATCTAGCCTTTGACCACTATGATGGGAGATCGTAAGTTTACCCCTGGGATCTCTTCTGTGTCTCTGCTTGACAGAGGTACAGTAAACTAACCTTAAAAGGGCTACCTTCTGTGACCTACTATACAGAGGCACAGTCAACTAATCTAAAAGGGTGGCGAAAGCCAAACACACTCTGGCTAGGCTTATAAATGCCCTAGGGCAGATAGCCTAGTATCAACCTATGAACCTATGAACTTATGTGTCTACAGTAGTGAGGAAATCATTCTATGTTGCGCAACTTATAAACAAAGGTATAGCATCTACGTCCAATGAAGTCATTGCTCCACTGTATTTGTCATTCATCAGACCTATCATTGAGTACAATGCCTCTTTTGGCATGTACCTAACCAGGCATATCCAGAAATTGGAACATTCACAGAGGTTCCTCACTAAAAGAATACATGGCATAATTCACATGTCCTCTGCAGGCCACCTCAAGACCCTATCCTTGTATTCTGTCTCCTACAGGCTGTTGAGCAGAGATCTATGCCTGGCATACAAGGCATTGTCAAACCCCATTCTGATGGACCTCCTGCATATCTGCAAATCAAACAGCACTAGAATTGACAATTTTAAAGAGTTAAGCCTTGTATGTGATATAAATAGGACCTGCTGGAGAAGCAAGCATGTATCCCAGAGACTACCCCTTCTCTAGAACAGACGCCCTATCCGTATGAAGGAGAGTTCCTCCCTAAACCAGTCCAAGTTTAACTTGGACAATTGGATGGGGAACAGGAAATTCATCCCTGGTGTGGCATCTATGTCTCTAATGGACACAGGAGCCTGTAAAGGCTCATCTCCAAGGCCTCTGCTTGTAAATGTTTCATCTCCCAAACCTCTGCTTACACTTATCAAGGGTACCAGAATTTGTTGTCTGAGATTTGGGATCCATGGCCTGTCTTAAAAAGGCACGTATGGTTATTAGCCTAGTAAACACCTATGAACCTATCTTGAGGACTTATAATCATACATCTCACACATCCAATAAGGAGCCTTTATGCAGAATCTTCAGTTTACAGCTAAGTGGGTAGGTTGGATGATAATAAGGGCAGAGGATTAATTTTAATTAATTGTTAATGAGATGCTTCCTGTGGTCCAGTGCCTGATTGCCTCAGCCTCCGTTTGCCTACTGTGTGACCCTGAGCAGGTCAGTAAACTAGACAGTACTCCTGGGACAAGCCAGAAAAAATGGACTGTGTTGATCAGCTCTGTCCAAGTCAACAAATTCAAATAAATAAATAAATTGCCATTATCTGAAATTAAAATTTATAATACAGGATTTTGTACAGCACTGTAACTCCTAGAAACACTACCAAAGCATAGGCAAGGCAGCAGAAAAGCCAGAGCTACAATGATCTTTTAGCTCTCATAGGCTGTTTCAGTAGGTGCCATAAATATAATGGGGTCAGTCAGTTGCTTCTACATGTTACACATAACTTTCATCAAACAGTATTCTTCAGATCAGCTTCTAAATCTTACCTTCCTTCTAGCTTCTATCTCTATCTTCTTTTCCTTTCTTCATCCCTTCTTTTCTATACATCATCATCGCAGCACTATATTGATATTCATAGCCCACCCCCCATTCCAAATGCACGTAGCCAGGTCGTATAACTTAGCAATATTTTCTACACTCCTTTAACCTCAATATTTTGCTCATATATCTAATTCAATAGTGTTCTGTTTTTTTTTTTTTATTATAGCCAACAGATCTGGCAATAGTATTATTTTATTTGTTTTTGTTGGCCAGGAAAGTCCAACTGGGCAAGATACCTTTTTCAGCAGAGCTTCACGTAAATAACACAGGTTCTGAAAAATCCATTTTTAACCATAATTAAAAGTGCCTTCAAAACTGCAGAATACGAGTAGAATACAGTCAGTACAAGTATTGTGAAGGACTCTGAAGAACATAAACACTGTTTACAGATGTTTAATCTAGTTACAGTTTACAGACCCACTAGTTACAGTTTACACAAAACACTCTACGGCAAATGCCATCTCTCTAGCACTCCATCTATTGCTGGAACACCTTGAGAATAAAACACCTATGTGACTTCAGCTTTGCTTTTAACACTGTCATCCCTCTTCATCCGGTAATAAAGCTACCCCGACTAGGTGTCAACACTTCACTTTGTAACTGGATTCTTGACTTTCTCACAGACAGACCTCAGAAAGTGTGTGTAGGAAATAACTTCTCAGATAGCATCACTCAACACTGGAATTCCACAAGGATGTGTACTAAATCCCTTGCTGTTGGGTCTATATCATATCATCGAAAACGCCACAAGAAAGAAGCCAGTCCAGAATAAAAAAACAAGAAAATCAAGTGTCTGGACACTACACGTAAGGCATCACACAAAGAATTGCTGGAAATAAATGCCAAGTTCCTTTGTTTATCATTGAAAACGCATAACTTCGAATGGCCAAAACATCGAATGTGCCGTTCATCGAAACTGTTCATCCCCCACACCCCCCACTAATTATATATACCAACTCCGAGATCACACTACAGTGAGGAAAGGGCACATTTACTGATCCTCACTGTACCGCGATCACACAAGTACAGTTTCAATGTACGACACATGTGATGTTTTGGCCATTCTAAGTTATGCGTTTTCAATGATGTGATAGGAACCCTTCCCTTACTGTTCACCCTGTTAGCACATGATTGTACAGCCAGGTACAATAAAAATCACATCATCAAGTTTGCTGATGACACAACGGTGGTGGGCCTCATCAGTAATCACAATGAAACAGAATATAGAGATGAGGTGAAACAACTGATTACCTGGTATGGAAATAACAACTTAGCACTAAATGTTAACAAGACAAAAGAGAAAATTGTGGACTACAGGAAAAATCACAAGGAACATTCTGCCCTCACCATCAATGTTGAAACAATTGAAAGAGTGCAAAGCATGACGTTTCTGGGAGTGCACATTGATGAGGACTTGTCTTGCAGCACAAATACAAATGCCTTAGTCAAGAAAGTGACCAGAGATTGCACTTTTTAAGAAGGCTGAGGAGAGCGAATCTCCCATCGACAATTCTCACTACCTTCTACAGATGTACGATAGAAAGCATCCTGATGAACGACCTCTTGGAATGATATGGAAGCTGCTCTACCTCTAAGTGCAAATTCCTCCAGAGAGTGGTGAAGATAGCCAAGAGGATCATTAAAACCACCTTACCACCTATCCATGACTTGTACTTATCAAGATGTCTCAGCAGGGCCAGAGGAACAATTAAAGACTGCACTCACCCTGTTTACAGACTGTTCCTGCATCTATCATCCAGAAAGTGCTTCCAAAGCATATGTTGCAGAACTTCGAGATTCAGGAACAGTTTCTTCCCTAATGTTATCAGGCTGATGAGCTCTAATAACCACTACACTCCATGATGTCCAACTGGGTCAGTAGAAATGGTCTCAAATTGTGCAGGAACCTGGTTACCAGTCTCATCTAACACTTAGTGCAATATTCACTCTATATATAATATCTCTTCTTTCAGTGCAATACGTGCAAATTTATAAATGAACCATAATGCAATACTCTAAGGTCCATAGTGCAATACTCTAATGTTCACAGTTCAATATTCAAATGTCTCTTTCTGGGCAAGGATCAATTCAATGTCTTAACCAAGTACCTGTGCAATTCTATAGTCTCATAGAAGTAAGCGTTCAGTTCGAAAAGTGTTAAAATGTGTTTTCTAATTATGTGAAATATTAGTCTGTCTACTTGTATGTCTGTGATGTAATAGCTAAGTGTTACATGTGTAAATGTCTGTGAAAATAGTCTATATGTTGTCTGCACATTGAGTCTGGAGACAAGGAATTTTGTTCAGTTTTTGCACTTGTGTGATTTCTGAATGACAATAAAGTTTACTTTGACTTTGACTGTGAGATGTGAATCTAATTATCTGGTATAGTAATAGATGAATGTACATTGATATAAAGTGATTTTTTTACATAGTTTTAATAAGGTGTTTAAAGGAGGCAGGAGGCAGGTGGAAGTTGGAAGAAGAGTTAGATGAGATATTGAGTAATGGAATATTGACAGGAGAAAAGGGAGTTGTGTGCATAGAGATTATAATCGAAGGAAAGAAATAAAAGAAAAAAGAGTAGGCAGCAGGTATGTTACAAGGGGAGAGAGGACATGATGAGAGGAAATGGGGGCATTAAGGTCATTGGGTGGTAGGAGTAGGTATTTATGTTAGAGAGCGCAAGCAAGTCAGCTATAGGAGGGATTTAGCCAGGACTGGAATAGAAGCAGAACCAGATGTTGTCCAGCTGTTTGTTTTAGAAAGGTGATTTATCTGCTGCTATAATGGGATGAGAGATAGAGTCCCAGATTTTGGAGATAGAGTTGGAGTAGAGAGAGTCACTGGAGCCATGATGGGATGAGGGATAGAGTTCCAGATTTTGGAGATAGAGTTGAACTAGAGAGAGTCACCATTGCTGTGATGGAATGAGAGGTAGAGTTCCAGATTTTGGAGACAAAATTGGAGTAGAGAGCATCACTGGAGTTGTTTTTGGATTTGGTAACTTGAAAGAAAGATTTGTTTGATGATAAAAGGTCTCAACTATTGGAGTAAGGTTGTAGTAAATGTTTGGAGTGCAGGGCATTTTTGGCAAGCATATATGTCTGTAGGCAGTGACTAGTTGAGAATATGCTAAGTAATGGGGTAATTTTAGCCAGTTAGTTTATTGTAGTGCAGTGCAGTCATGGGATCTGTATAGAGTACCTGTTGCAAATGTGGCTATTTTGTTATAGTAAACTTCTAGTTTTGTTATTTTTTTTTTTATTTAAGTTAGTAAGAATTGAGGAGGTATAAAACAGAGTAGTGAGCAGATGAGTTCTGGCTATTGATTTGTCTGGTAGAGTTGGTAAGATATGGTTTGATTCTTTATAGGGAGCCTAATTTCTTGTGAATCTTTTTGATTACCTGAGATAAACGTTGGTCCAACTGAGGTCTCTTGTCAGTTAGAGCACTGAGATGTTTTGTTTGAGATACTCTTGAGTCAGGCTAGACACTAGTCATGTTCATTAGATATGGTAATCGTTTGGGTAGAAGCCATTGCCCAGAACCAGAAGTAATCAATGTAGCAGTCACTAAGTATCAATGCATTCCTGCAGACAGTCTTAGGCAATGGAAAACTGTTTAAATTAAGCATTACTGTTCTGAAACATGTTTGTGGTCTTCCATTATGGCCACTATATGTGTGACAAGCCCTGAATGGTAATCCTGTTTATCAGGCCATCCATGGGCATGGCCATGGTCTACTTCATCTTTCAGATTATGACTGTTAGTGTCAGGATTATTTTCTCAATGGTGAGATGGATGGATATCCATCTTCCTGTGATGGATAAGTGCCCATCCTATCTGTAATGGGAAGTGTGGCCAGTTACATATCTAATAACTTGTGTTTGATCATTTATTCAGTCAACAAAACTGATCCACATGAATTCTGAGTATTCTCATTAGTCTTTAATATACTTCTTTAACATAATTATTTTGGGGCAGAGTTAATAATTATATGCATTTTAAAAAAAGATATAGAATTTCTTAAAATTACATCTTGGTTTCTTCAACTCCCTCTCGAACACTACATTTATAAATATTTGTTTAATATACAACTTAGAAAATGTTCATTCCTTAAAGGTACAATGGAGCACTATAACTCATGCAAAAATCTGCATTCCCAAGACAAATATATACTTACCATAAATAAATCTCTAAACACAGCAGAAGATACACGTTACAACTATAAACATTTAAAGCAGATCTTAAAGAGCACCTAAGACAATCCAGGATCTGCCAGTGTTCCCCAGGATAAAATGTGTACATACTTTCAAACAAATGATTTTATGCAAAATAAAAAGCTAAGATGTAACTGTATATTTTTTGTTTGCACATGTATAAAAGTGTGATTTTATATTTAAGGGCATACATGTTATGTTTTCTACATTTATGTATAGTAGCCTGTATTTTCTTTCTATATATAACTATTTGCCAAGTAAACCCCAAAAATTCGCTCAGAAACTCCAAAGGAGGGCCAGCAGTACACCCAATTCCACAAGTAAAACACTCAGGTCCACGAGTAAAAAATATTTATTTAATGCAAATGAATTTATACGTTTTCGACAAGCTTCTTAATCAGAATCAATATCAAGGGATTGATTCTGATGAAGAAGCTTGTCGAAAACATATAAATTCATTTGCGTTAAATAAATAGTTTTTATTCGTGGACCTGAGTGTTTTACTTGTGAAATTGGGTGTACTGCTGGCCCTCCTTTGGAGTTTCTGAGCAAATTTTTTGGGTTTATGGTGACATTGTATTCGCTTTCGTCTCATTTTTGCTGAGGTTGTATTTGCCAAGTAAAGCTTGTATAGCATTTGTATAGTATATTGCTTTTGTTATTTGACATGTGGAACTTTTCTCCTGGACCTCCTCTGAAAAGGGTTCTCAGGCCTAGTTGGATAATCCTAGTTAACAAATGCAAAATAAAGAAATAAAAAACTCTTCCACATCTAGCCACCCATTAAATAAACCCCTTCTCACATCATTTCTAATTATGGGACCCCTTCTATGTTACCACTAGCCCAAAACTCCTACCTAATTAGCATGAAGTGCCTATGCATTAAGCCAAGCACCATTCTCCTAGGGGATGTCATCCGCCCCATCATCAGCAGAGTGACTTACACATCCACTTAACATGTATGCTCAGAGATTTCTTGTCTTCATAAATGCAAACATTTAGGAGCAGTAAGTCAGCACTCTAAGAAAGGGCAATACAATCCTGGACCTGGTTCTTAAAAATAAGGGGCAACTCTGTTCCCCACTAATAGTAACTTCATCTCTTGTCAAATCATATCACAAATTTGTCTGATTCACCATAATTCTGAAGCCAGAAGCTTCTTCCAGTACCTTGGTATTCAGACATTATGTGCCAAATTCCAGACAAAAGTTGCTGAGAGTGCAGCACACTGAAGAAAGACATCACCACATCAGCAGTGGACATGACTTCATAATGTATGCTGTAGCAAAACCAAGTAATTATGCATTTAGCATAGGATAATTGCAGACTCTGTGCATGTCTACTGCATTCCAAAATACAATGTGTTTGCTCAACGCAATTTAAATGCAACAAAGTACTTTGATGACAACTTTCTGAAAGTACTCGGTGGAGAACAAATGTGCTTAATTTTAGCACTACTACATTCCACAGATTCCTAGGAAATCCTGTGAATTCCACAATCCTAATTTAAAAAATAAAATAAATTGATATTTGATGCACTACAGCAGGCTGGTGTACGGCAAGTGAAAATAGAGGATGATCTGCAAAGGCATTATAGAAGGCAGTCAGCCAGGCACAGATCCAGGCTACAGTTAGGGCAGCTCTCTGAACAGGACATAATAGATAGATACAGATTAGACAGAGACCTGGTACAGGCTGTGTGCAGAACACATGCTCTCCACATGTATACTTGCAGTCTGTGGGGGTAACTCACTATCAACAGAAACAAAACATGCCTTAGTCTAGGTATACTGGCCTCTCGGACATTTCAGCCTTGTATGGGAGATGCAGTAGGAGTGTCCTAGACAGCTGCCAGTCACATTCTTGCACAGTTCCTGGCAGCAATGTGGACAAAGTTGGATAAATATATCCACTTCCCATTAATAGCCAAGGAGCACAGAAATGTCATGCAACAGTAATAACAGTAATAAGTAACAGAAGCCAACTTCCCCATGTCCTTGGTGCAATAGACTGCACCCATGCACCAATCAAACCCCAGCTGTACTAAATGCTGAACATTACATTAATAGAAACGACTGGCCATCACTCAATTGTCAGGTGGTTTCCTCTGCAGATGGCCTCTTTACTAATTTCATGGCAACACACCCGGTAGTGTGCATGATGCAGCAATATGGAGGGAAAGGGCCCTAATGTCTGCTTTACAACATGGTGAAATGCAAGCCAGGCTACTGCTAGGTAGTACATGACCACCTCTACACAGTAAGCAGTACTGAGACATTGCAACAGGAAGCAAGATGATCAAATATTCCTTCTCATCCTCCTGAAAACAGGTGACTGTGGTTATCCACTGGAGCCTTGGCTAATGACATTACAAAGAGTTTCAGCAACTATTGCCAAGGATGCATACAGAAGAGCACACATCCTCACATGAAACATCATCAAGCTTGTGTTTGGCATTCTAAAGGCAAGACTCAAGTGTCTAGACACATCCAGGGGCCAGGGGTGCAATCCAATACACACCAGAAAAGGCATCACAGATTGTCACCATGAATGCTATGCTTCACAATGTGCTAACATCAAAACATGGTGGCCTCCCAAGAACCCCAGATTTCTGATGTTGAGCTATTAAACCTGTCACAGGATGATCAGGAGGACATGGCTGAGGAGAAATAGCCATGACTGATGGAGGCTGTGGCCATATGTCCTAGCTCAGACAACAAGGCAGCGTCTGACACACACCTCTGAGTCATAAAGTACAAATGTGTCCAGACTAAACAGTGATGTTCACATAGTGTTACCCCACAACAGCAGCACAGAGCATGACTAATGGAAAGAAACCATTATTTTTTCATATTGAGCATCATACACAACAAAAAAAGGTAGGCAGATGCAGCATGAAAAAAATTTAATAAAATATAAAGAATATAAAAACAAGATAAGCGCTTTCGTACTCAAACCAAGTACTTCATCAGATCTAAATTAAACACACATTACAATTTCCTTTTATAGGCTAATGTTTTAAGCCACATGACTTCAATAAAGGCTTGACAGGTATGAACTCATTTAGCCCTTTCCTTTTTGTTGCTTGCAGAATAGTCATCCATTTTATTTCTATACACTCTGTACATGTCCTGATATCACCACCCTTTGGAATAATCTTGCAAATCTCCAAAACCATAAATTTAAAATATTGCTTAATCCCAGCATAATTAGTATGCTTGGAGAGAGAATTCTTATTATCTAACTTACTTATACAGTAGAGGTGTTCCCTAATATGATCCCTCAAACAATGGTTTACCAACACAGAATGCTTTACAAATTTCAGAGGTGGATATATAAACTAGATTACATGTATTGCAGTTGCCATAAACCTTAATATCAAAAATACGTTCTGTATCTGGATGCATAAATTGATAATCTGTTCTAATATATTTACACTTATTGCAGTGATGACAGGGAAAAGTACAAACCCTACATGTATTAAAACTTGGTTGTGAACACAGAAGTGGCTTATAGCATAACATCTTTTTAATAGAATGACAGTTCTTATAGCAAAAAGTGGGTGAGCTACCCAATGTCTCTTTACACTTTTCATCAGACAGTAGAATTCTCCAGTGTTTCTTAATTATGTTGCAAACTGAACTGGCATCATTGGAGTAAGTAAGACACATATGTACATGATGAGAAAACATACTGCCATTCTCACTAGCATAATTAGAAACATTTCCAAAAACTGGTTTAGTACGAGTATCTCTTAGAGATAATGTCATTTTGTACTGCTGTAATCTCAGCCTCTTTAAAACCTCTCTTTACAAAACTTGCAACTAGAGTGTCAAAGGATTCATACATGTCACTGCCCCTTGTATGTAGTCGTGCAGATCTAAAAAAATGGCCTTTTAAAACATTATTCTTAACATGCTTGGGATGCATACTCTTGGCATGTATAACATTATTGGTTTTACAAGGTTTACTATATAACTTTGTATCTATGCCTCCTGGTGTCTTAGTTACAGTAACATCTAAAAAAACAAATCTGTTTGTACAAATATTCAAACGTAAAATGAAGAAAACCAGTGGTGCTATTCAGATATTGTATAAACACACGTAATGTTTCATATGTGTTGCCTCATACAAAAAATACATCGTCCACAAGTCGGCCATAGTATAGAATGAATCTTGAAAAGATATTATTACTGTTAAACACATACTGGGATTCCCATTCTGCTAGGATGATAGTAGTATAACTATTAGTGCATATGGTGCCCATGGTAACCCTTGTGCGCTGTAAATGGAACTTAGTGAACACAAAAGCATTATGTTCTAAGATAATTATTAATTATGCTAGTTCTGTTTTTAAAAAAAAACTAGTGTGTATACGCCTATTAATCCACCTCTAATTAAAGCATTTTTAAGTTATATGAGGATGATATTTACTTTAGCAGTAGACATGGTAAATGTTTTAGGAATATGAGTCATGAAGTCATGCCTTCATAGAATTGACAGCACGTGATGACATCTGTTTTCATCCAGCTGACAAAAGAGGTGGAATAGTTGTAATGAATTCTTTACATTATATTTATGTTATGGTAAGTATGCTTAATGACAGGGACATATATGTTGAGCTTACCAAATTTCAGACAATAAAACTGACTGAGAAAATACATTCCTATATATAAAACTTACTAAAGGAAGGTATGATAAATAAGTCACTCTATGATTATTTCTTAGTAGAGAATCATACCATACTTCAAATATATGGACTTCCTAAGATTCATAAAACCCCCACTGATCCACCGATGCATCCTATAGTTTCAGTTAGGGGGTGGACCACTGAACCTTTGTCTGCATACGGTGAGAAACAATTACATCCAATTCTTGACAAGGTTGATACTATATTAAAAAAAATAAATATATATATATATATATATATATATATATATATATATATATATATATATATATATATATAAATATATATATATATATATATATTTGTTTCCCGCCTTTCTGAACAAGTATAGTCCAGTTTTCTGGTTATTGCTGAATTCAGGGCTGTGTTACAAGTTTCTGTATTGCCCATACCTTATTGGGATAGAAGGAAGTTTCTCTGTTCACCTGTGAGAGAGGGGAGCTTTGAGCAGCCTATCTGCCACTGGAGGAGTAGTTTCAGCCCAGAGGTTAGTAGTTTATTGGCCATTTTGTGCTAATTTCTATCTTTCATTTCCCTGCTATAAAAATCGCATTTGCGTGGTTTTGCTCACTGGGAAGTGCCAGTTAGCTAGGGTTAAACTAGTCTACTCTTCAATTTTTCCCTTGGAACTAGACAAACTTTCAACTTAAGCACTCAAACTATTCATTTCACAGCCTAGCATTTGCTCAAAACTCATAGCAAGCACTAATTAATCGTAACACTAGACCCCCCCCCTATACTGTCCAGAAGGACAACGCTCTCTATTTGTCCCTACCAGCCAATAAGTAAAACAGCTCACTTTACCTATTCAGACATGTCCAAAGGGCAGTTTCAGGTGTACGCTCCAGTCCAACTGGTGAATCTGGGCATTTTGAGGCAATGTTACAACTGCCTGATGTACACAGACAACCCTCGCCTCCTGCCACCAAACACTAATATATGCGGGAGATGCAATTATACAGCCAAACTGGAGGCAAAGCTCTCACAACCCAAGACTGGAACTGACCATCAAGAGGAGAAGGAAAATACTTGCAATACAGCACCAGTCGCACATAGACCTACTAAACCAATATCGGCAAATACCACACATAAATACACGAAAACATACTCAGAGGCTCTAAATAAAAATCTGCAAAAGCAACAGAGACCTCCAAAGCAGACACCCAAGCAACCTCCACACCCCATCACAAACCATGAAACAAATACGTCACATAGTCAGTGTGACATGCAATCACAGCCCTTAAGGCAAAATAACATACCCAACACACTAGTAATAAGTGACTCAATAGTTAGACACACTGATGTCCCACTAACTAGGCTGGACAAGGTGAATGTTACAGTTAGCTGCCTGTCAGGCACCAGGATCCACCACATAACACAAGCACTCAGGTCACACCATAACAAGTACAAATACAACTCTGTCATTGTCTATGATGGTGTGAATGATCTGAGATGTACCTCGCTGGACTACATGAAAAGAGTCATGGAAGAACTCTCTGATCACATAACCCAAGCCGGTATGACCCTGACCCTGACTAGCATCCTGCCCTCACCAAGAATGATGCCACAGTATAAAGAAAAAATTATCAATTTCAACAATTGGCTAAGTTTCTGGTGTCATTCAAAGGGGATTCAGTATCTGTCCGCATGGGATGACATGCTTGATAAGCCACGTTGCTTCGCAAGAGATGGCTTGCACCTGTCACCCTTAGGCTTTTGAATACTGGCCAAGGCTTTTTCTGCCCCCATAGTGCCTTTTTTAGGCAAGGCTCAAAAGACAAACCCACCACTGTAAACAGCACAAGTAACCAAAAACTAAGGGTAATGCTATTCAATGCCAGAAGTCTAAACCTTAAAATGCATGCATTCGAGGCACTCCTCAGTATGGAGAAAATCAATATATGTGCAGTAACAGAAACCTGGTTTAAGGCTCCAGAGAGCACCCCAGCACTACCAGGCTATAACTCATACCATACTTTTTGGCCACAGAACCCGGACCGAAACACAAAAGGGGTGTATCTATATTCATCAAGGATACCCACACCTCCAGGTTAGTGGTGCAGCACAATGCCTCAGAGATCATCCATGTGCAACTAATGGGAAAAACTGCAATTCAAATTGTAGCTTGCTACAGATCACCCACCAAGACCCAGGACCCCCATTCTGCATTTCTGGAGACACTGGAAAATATGAAGGTCCTACCAAACGCCCTAATATTGAGTGATTTCAATTACCCAAACATTAACTGGGAGAACTATTCAAGTACTAACTCCCTTGCCCAACACCCCCACCAGAGGTGACAACATATTGGACCTGGTCATCACCAACATGGGCGACCGGTGTTCTACACCGGAGGTCAACCCCTCGCTGGTTAGATCAGACCATAGACTAATCACTCTGGATATCTATATTCCGCCCCCACCCCCAATCAAGGAAACCACAGTGAAAAACTTTTCAAAAGCAAACCACGTTACCTAAGACCAAGGTGGGAAGGTTCAAACCCCCCATGCTAAAGGACAATGCTGTCCAAGCTACTGAATCCCTTACAAAGGTACTCTATGAGCACCTGTAAGAATGCATGTATCATGTTATCCCAAGCAAAACCAAGACTCACTCCTCCAAGAAAAGGAAACCAGTCTGGTGGACCCCTGCTATAAACAAGCTATAAAATAGAAGGAGGAAACTAGTACAGAAAAGAGTAAAATCCCAAGAAGGAAAGACATCCCTGATCAGTATCAGCAAGAAACTACGATCCCTCATAAAATCATCTAAGGCTAGCTTCGAAAGAAAAATTGCCAAGGACTCCAAAGATAACCACAAAGCATTCTTTAGCTATGTCAAGAACCTAAGTGGAAACTCTCAGATCTGCTCTGAGTTAGTGCAGAATGGCACAAAATACACTGAACCGACTGATACTGCCAACATTCTGGCAGACAGATTTAGTGCAAACTTCACCCCCCTCTCACCCCTTAAAGGGCCCATAACCATACCAGAAGAATGTAGAGCCCTGGCAATCACTGACACACAGGTTAAAACAGCCCTATCCAAAGCCAAAAACACAGCTTCAATGGGACCGGACGGAATCCCAGGCTGTGTCTTACACGAACTCTAAAATGAACTAACCCCTCACCTAAACACACTGCTCAAATTCAGCCTCTCTACAGGCTATGTACCCATAGAGTGGTGCACAGCAACAGTTATCCAACTCCACAAAGGTGGAGCCACAATGGACCCCGGGAACTACTGCCCTATAAGCCTGACTAGCCTGGTCTGCAAGGCTATGGAGTGCATCATCATGGAACTCATTAACAGAGACATTGGGAACCTGCAAACATTGGACCCTATCTAGTTTGGCTTTGTTAAGAGCAGATCATGCCTCCTAAACCTGGTGGACTTCTTTGAGACAGTTAGCAAGGCCTTAGTTGAGGGAAAGGAGGTCCACACAGCCTACCTAGACCTCGCAAAGGCTTTCAACACCATTCTGGAATTATAGACAAGCTCACCAGCCTGAACATAAACCCTTACATCATGAGATGGGTTACCAATTGGCTCATGGATAGAACCCACACGGTGAGAGTTGCAGGTTCTAGGTATGACTCTAAACCGGTTACAAGTGGCATCCCCCAGGGCTCAGTCCTGGGACCTCTCCTGTTCGGTATATACTTCTTAGAGGTACAGGCAAGCACAGGAGGACTATGATTGACCAAGTTCACAGACGAATGCAAACTGGGGGACATAGCTGACTCTCTGGCTGATACAGACATCCTCCAGAAGGGTCTCACTGAGATGGATACCTGCTAAATGCCAAAAAGTGCATAGTTATCCCCTTTGGAAAAAACAAAGTGCCAGCGAACTACCACATATGTGGTAGTCCCCTAAATACAGAAAATGAAATAAGGGATCTGAGGACCCAAGTAGATAGTAATCTCTCCTTTGATAATCATATTGCTAAGGTGGTTAGAAAATCCTTCTATGTGGCCCACCTAATCACAAAAGGGTTTGCATCTAGAACAAAAGAGGTTATTGTGCCCCTCTACTCATCACTCATCAGACCCATCATAGAGTACAACACCCCATTTGGGATCTACCTTACAAGACACGTGCAACAGCTGGAAAGACCACAGAAGTACCTCACCAAGAGGATTACTGGCCTCAAACAGATGCCCTATGCAGCCTGACTGAAGAAACTCCAGCTATACTCGGTTGCATACCACCTACTCAGAGGTGATCTCTGCCTGACATACAAGGCCATGTCCACCCCAGAATTGATGGACATGCTCCACCTAAAAAAAAACAAATCCCCAAGAGCCACACACTCTAGGGATCTAAACCTCACCATAATGATAAACAGGTCTTGCTGGAGGGATAGATTCTTGTCCCAGAGACTCCCCATGCTTTGGAACAGGATTCCAATCTACATTAGGCAGAGCCCCTCACTAACACTCTTCAAGAGAAACCTTGACAAGTGGATGAGAAACAGAAAATTTACCCCAGGGATCACTGCACTGGCTCTGCTGGACAGAGGCACAGGGAACAAATGGCTCTGCTGGACAGAGGCACAGGGAACTAATCTAAGGGGGCGGCAAAAGCCAACACATTCTGGCTAGGCTTACATATGCCCTCAGGCAGATAGCCTAGTACTTATGTATGAACCTATGAAGCTATTAAGGAGACACCAAACACTTACTCCATAGACTATGTGAATGGTCTAGTACACAGAAGGAGGAAGATGCCATACTAGTGATGATGGATGTAGCATCACTTTTTGCTTGTATTCCCAACACAATAGGTATTGATTTTGTCAGATTATACTTAAGTCAGCATTCTAAGTATAATAATGATAAGATATATCTAATCTCCACTCTCTTAGAAATTATCTTAGAACATTATGCTTTTGTGTTCACTGATAAGTTCTGTTTACAGCACACAAGGGTTGCCATGGGCACCATATGCGCTAATAGTTATGCAAATATCGTCCTGGAAAAATGGAATCCCAGTATGTGTTTAACAGTAATAATATCTTTTCAAGGTTTATTCTATACTATGGCCGATTTGTGGATGACATATTTTTTGTATGGAGCAACACATATAAAACATTATGTAAGTTTATACAATATTTGAATAGCACCACTGGTTTTCTTCATTTTACATTTGAGTATTCATACTAACAGATTTGTTTTTTGGATGTTACTGTGACTAAGACACCAGGAGGCATAGATACAAAGTTATACAGTAAAACTTATAAAACCAGTAATGTTATACATGCCAAGAGTATGCATACCAAGCATGTTAAGAGTAATGTTTTAAAAGGCCAATTTTAGATATGCATGACTACATACAAGGGACAGTGACATGTATGAATCTTTTGACACTCTAGCTGTAAGTTTTGTAAAGAGAGGTTATAAAGAGACTGAGATTACAGCGGTACAAAATGACATTATCTCTTTAAGAAATGCTCATACTAAACCATTTTTTGGAAAGGTTTCTTATTATGCTAGTGAGAATGGCAGTGTGTTATCTCATCCTCTACTTATGTGTCTTACTTACTCTAATGATACCAGTTCAGTTTGCAACATAATTAAAAAACATTGGAGAATTATACTGTCCGTTGAAAAGTGTAGAGAGACATTGGGTAGCTCACCCTTGTTTTGCTATAAGAACCATCCATCTGTTAAAAAGATGTTATGCTTTAAGCCGCTTCTGTGTTCACAACCAAGTTTTAATACATGTAGGGTTGGTACTTTTCCCTGTCATCACTGCAATAAGTGTAAATATATTAGAACAAATGATCAATTTACACATCCAGATACTGAACGTATTTTTGATATTAAGGTTTATGGCAACTGCAATACATGTAATCTAGTTTATTTATCCTCCTGTGAAATTTGTAAAGCATTCTGTGTTGGTTAAGACAAACCGTTGTTCGAGGGATTGCATTAGGGAACACCTCTACTGTATAAGTAAGTTAGATAATAAGAATTCTCTCTCCAAGCATACTAATTGTGCTGGGACTAACCACTATTTTAAATTTATGGTTTTGGAGATTTGCAAGATTAGTCCAAGGGGTGGTGATATTAGGACATGTACAGAGTGTATGGAAATAAAATGGATGACTATTCTGCAAGCACAAAAGGGAAAAGACTAAATGAGTTCATACTTATCAAGCCTTTATTGAAGTCACATGATTTAAAACAGACTATAAAAGGAAATTGTAATGTGTGTTTAATTTAGATCTGATGAAGTACTTGGTTTGAGTATGAAAGTGCTTATCTTGTTTTTATATTTTTTATATTTTATTAAAGTTTTTTCATGCTGCATCTGCCTACCGTTTTTTCTGTTGTTAATATTGTTTAGTAGTTTATACCGGTCTGCTCTTTTATTACCTTGAATGCAGAAATATTGCTCACCCAACTGCAAATCAACTCCAAAAAACTAATAAACATAATTGGATGCTATTATACCTCCCAGCAACAATATACTCACTCTAGAAAATCTGCTCCATTAGTCCTGTTTATCTCTCCAAACTGAAACCATCATTCTGGATGACTTTAATATAGATTGGCTATCCTGTAACTCTTCCATCTCAATAAATCATATTAATCTCCAGGGTCCCTATTAATTACTCAGACTTTTTAAAGTTCGACTGTCGTATGGTCGACACCATATGATCAAACTTTAAAAAGTTTGAGGGTGAAAAGCAACAACTCCTTATGGCGCAGAATGAGAAAATGTCCCTTTTCTGCACTGAAGTGCAATCTTGGAGTTTGTATATTTAAGTAGCGGAGTGTGGGAGGTGTAGGGGAGTTTGCCCCCTGCTCAGCGCATTGAGGTAAGTTTTTTTTTTATTTTTTCATTATATTTTCGATGTTTCAAACTTCGCTCATATGTTTTCAAACATATGAGGTTCAAAGTTTTGAAACTTCGAATATATAAAATAGACCCTAATCTCCATGGCTTTACCCAAGCTATCCAAACTCCAACAAGAATTGACAAGACAACTAACAGGGCATCAATCCTTGACTGGATTCTAACTAATAAACCTACCCAACCCCTCTCTTACAGGTTGAATCCCCGATGGTCTAAGTGACCACCTGCCAACCTTCCTTCTACAACAACACAACCATAATCCCAAAGGTACAGGCTACCATTTTATTACGAGAAAAAAGGACTTTAACCCCACCAATTTCACTGTAGAACCCCTGAAATACCTGTAATTAAATGAGGCAGTTACTTACTTTAATACCACCTTCTTAAATATATTAGATCTTCATGCCTCTCCTAGAACCATATGAACCAGATCTAATCCCACTCCATGGCTTACCAAAGAAATCAAAGCCGTCCTCAAAGCTAGAGATAAAGCATAGGATCACTGGAAAATTGTTCAGTTCCCAGCTGCAAAACATAAAAATTAGGAGCTTAGGAATAAAGGTAAGAAACTAGTAAAACATGACAAAATTAGTTACTACTCCAGCCTTCAAATCAAGCACCAAAATAGCCCTCAAAAATTTTGGGCAGCCACTAACAAATTACTACTACCAGGCAAAACTGGTACCCCCCTCTCCCACCTTAGTAAATAACTCAGACAGCATTCCCACTCAATTTAATAAATGTTTTACTGAAACAATACTAACTCTAGACAACCAACAGAAAAATCAACACACACACCCACTTCCACTGAATCCATCACTACTCACATAAGGAATATCTCCTTCCAATTCCAGTCAGTCTCTATAGATAGGATAAAAAGTACCTCAAAAAATTAAGCCCACTACTCTGGTTGCTGACAAATTACCAGAGGAATTCCTAAAAACTGCTGCCAATGCAGTGGCCTACCCTATAGCCATTCTAATTAACAGATCTGTCCCAGAAGCCACTGTCCCAAAAATATGGAAAATATCTCACATAATCCCCCTACATAAAGGAGGTAACTCCATAGAGCTTACAAACTACTGGCTTATAGCAATTCTATCCCCTCTAGCAAAAATTCTTGAAAAGTGCACACACTTCCAAATGATTCAGTACTTGCACACACACAGACTCTTGTCAAGCACCCAGCATGGCTTCCAACCCTTCCATAGTACCACCACTGCCTTATTGTCCTTCTCCAATACAGTGAAGTCTCATAGAAATACTGGTAAATTTGTTTCTGCCACCTTTCTTGACCTCTCAAAGGCCTTCAATATGTTTAGACATGACATTCTCATCAAAGAGCTATCTGAATTAGGATTTTCTCTTCCTGCCATAGCCTGCTTCCAAAGCTATTTAGTTGGCCGTCAGCAAGCAGTCTTGTGGAAACAAGAACTCTCCCCCCTTCTCCCAGTTAATCTTGATGCTCCCCAGGGTTCTATTTTAGGCCTTCTGCTCTTCATCCTCTATACCAGTAAGCTTCATTCCCCCACTCCCAAAGCATCTGTCATCCAATGATTCTACGTTAATTTGTGCAGCTTCCTCACTACAGGAGCTTCACATATTAACTCAGGAATCTTTCCTCTCTATAGAAATATGAATATCCAATATCCAACTTATCCTAAACCCTGCTAAAACCAAACTACTACTCTTTAATCCCACTAGGTCCACCTCATCAACTTCTACCTTCAATATCATGTCCAGTAACAAAACTACTATCTCTTCCACAGAGCATTCCAAACTCCTGGGCATTGAGATTGATAATCTAAGATTTGATATTCATATTTCCCAGACCATCTAGAAAATTCACAAAAAACACTGGGTACCACTATAGAAATAGACAATTCCTTACCCAATAAACAAAAAGCTACTATAGCTCACACTCACCTAATTTCTACCCTCTTCTATGCCTCACCTATTCTCATCACCCTTGAAGCTGCTCAACTGGCTGGAACTTCCTCAACTCCTGCATTACAACCATTTCTCTCTGGCCCATAAAATTTTATATCAGCCAGAAAAAAACACTGCATTGCAAAACCTGCTTCACCTCCACACCAATAACAGAACTTTTTTTGCATTTTGTATCTAAATATACTTTGTAAACTTTGTAGTTTTTGTTACATGTTATTCATATGTGCGGAACTTTTCTCCCAGGGCCTCCACTGGAAATGGACCTGTGACCAGTGGACTATCCCAGTTAACAAATGTAAAATAAATAAATAAAAATAAATATACATTCACAAAAATCAATGATGCAGCATAGTACTAAAATCTGGGACATCTATATAACAACAGTGCTAAATGATATAGACTTACCAGGTTGTTGTGACTGCGGGGTGGTTCAGGGACCCTGTATAACAGAGGTATGCCATGTCAGTTACATATCAATCACATACGACAGATAATATCAGTACAGCTACTAAAACCTATCTGACATGTCCTGCTCTGACTCCATTATCAGTGTTAAGAGTTGAAATGACACTGCTATGTAAAAAGATAAATGTACACAGCTCAGTAGTAAGTGCATAAAAGGCATCATGTGCTGTATAACACACAGCAAATAAGACATATCAAATGGGCGATGGTGATGTTCTGACTGCAAGTGTTCTATGCAGGTGAAGTAGACCACATTAGTCATAAAGACACATATGTAAGGATCAATAGTGAAATGTAACAACCATATAGACTGCCTTACCAGGTATGACCTCCTTGGTTGAGGAAAGTGTCATCCAATATAAAGCGGAACCTGTATTATAAAATGGCACACAAACAACATCATATGAGTATACTCCACAGTCATAAAAGGAAGCAAAAGCACACAACAGTTATGGATCACAATAATAGGATATGGAGACACATGTCATATAGATGCACCTTTGTAGGGAAAAGCCAACATTAATATAATAGATCACAGGAGTGCTAAACAGTGCTGCTCTTTAGCAACAATATAACCAACCTTACCAGATCTGTCTGTGCTCTATGCTTCATGGTCCATGTCTCGCAAAGATGCATCTGTAGGTTAAAATGGCACACAAACAACAGCATACAAGAATACTCCATAACCGTAACAGAAGGCAGAGGCACACAGCAACCATGGATCACACTAACATGATGTGGAGGCACTTATGTGACATGTGTTGCTGCTGTTCTGAAGTTGATGGGGCTATGCAATTGAAAAACACAGCATCATGATAGTG
This sequence comes from Protopterus annectens, assembly GCF_019279795.1. Lineage (NCBI taxonomy): Eukaryota > Metazoa > Chordata > Ceratodontiformes > Protopteridae > Protopterus > Protopterus annectens. Next base: position 1,277,663,327 of record NC_056726.1, on the reverse strand, counting down.
TTATGTATGTACTATGCAAATTCGCATCAGGTGTGCAAATTCGCATCAGGTGTGCTGTCACGTCTACAGAGTGGTTCTGCTGCTGGAACACAAATATCACATTAAGGTACAAATTTTGAATCAATGTACTTCAATGAGAATTAGTGTATGCTGCAGTGTTTGTAAATACCTCTATGTCCTGGAAAAACTGCCACAATACCTCCCATCAGTATCTGATGATCCTGGCAGGCGTTATGATGGGAGGCCAGGAACATCAATATCTCAATCAGGCGAGGCAATGGTTGCCCATTTTCTGTGCCATTCCTTGCTCTCTCACAGTGGTGGAGTCTGTTAGCTGTATAGAGGATCATGTCAGAACATTACTGGCAAGCCTCCCTGGTCCTTACCAAGTATATCAGATCTGACACCCACTTGATTTCCCCACACAGTATTGTCTATCTGTCCAAGCAGGTTGCAGCGATGCTAGGGCAGAGCCTCTATTATTATTTTTTTATTTTTCAATGTATAAAATTGTCTCTCTTATTCCAGTTTAACATCTGGAAGACAGGGTGATATGCACATCATAGAGTTTATATAGGTGCTAACATTGGTTTGACAATGTTAAAAGCATATGTCAAATGAATGCTTCACCTCTCATTTACTGTGCATAGCTATACAAAAGAATCTGTGTCATGTACAGATAATTGGAATGAACATTAATAATGTCTGAATAGCCGATCCATATGCTCTAACATCATCAGGACACATGTACAAAAACTATCAATCCAGTCAATAAGTTTGTTAAGGTCATATGTGCAGAGTTGGAAGTTGAACCCATATCAGTGGTTATTATGACAAGTAAGGACCAAGCACATAACCAGTTTGCCACGACTCCAGTACTGTAGCAACAATGTTGCCACAGGTACATGCACATCCAAACACACCTACCAATTCTACCTAAAGAATGTAGGATTCATCTCAGATATTGTCACAGTCAGTGACAGATAGCATCACAAATGTGCCCATTACACAACTACTGACATTTATTCAGAAACAAGGCAGTAAAACATCAGCATATGAAAATGACCTGTTAGGCAGTCATCACTGCATATCATCACTAGAAACAATGTAAATGCTAAGCCACCTTAATGTTGCCTATATCCCACTGAATGTGATCACAACTACTACTACGTGATTAAGTATCAGAGAGTATCCATAAATCTTTCACTGAACGTACAACTTGCAGACAACCCCATAAGTTGTCTGTCTCCAAAAAACATACATAACACATTACAGATTGTTCTCCAGTAAATATGTATATATCTTGATTCTGTCCATATCTGTAGGTCACCAGGGCTGGTTTGTTTATAGATATATAACTGCATATGAGGAAAATATCCTTGTTAGTGATGGGCATGTAACTATATGCATGCATATTGTTGAAGTCTGCATTGGTCCTTTATGTAACAGTCAGATAATTTCAAACAACAGATACATGAAACCATCATTCAGTTTTTTAAAACAACATAAAGTGAACACAGATATGTGATAATAGCAATGCAAGCATGTGACAGCAATGCAACCATGTGACAGCTTACCTTTGGAAGCTCAGTCTCATTCATCTAAGTCCCAGAATGAGGTTAGTAAGTACACATAGGTTTTAAGTACCATTTGTGCCATACATAATTAATGAGGTTCATTAGCATTCACTGTTCTGGAATCCCATTAGTGAACGTCCATGTAAGATCGCAGTTCTCGACACATTAACCAGTAGCTCAGTGTAAATGTACAATGCTCAGTATAACTGCCCTTGGGAATATCTGTGTGCCTGATGCCCACTAATAATCTGCTACCATCCTATATGTGCCGATTTTAAAATGTAATAGTGATGCATATTCTTATCATACCATTGCTACCTACGAACTGAGTGGAATCACAGCATTTTTTTTCAGTAAGAGGTCATTAAAATTGTTTTGTTTTATTAAATGATCATTATTTTTTTCTTTTTCTGTGTCATTATTTTTTTCTTTTAAGTGCATTCATTCTTTATCAATATCTCATTGTTTATGCAGGTGCTGTACATATTTTTTTGAAGACAATTGAAAGAAGACTTCCAGAAACATACTGCTATGTTGATCAACAGGAGGCTTCAGTGAGTACGGGCACCAAACTGGACTGGTAAGATGACATAGATGCTCTCTTTCTGTGCTGGACATGAGCAGAGGATGCAAGCTTCTCTCAGGAACTTTGTGATGATTGACATCTGGAACCAGATTATAAGGGAGCACCATGAACAAACTGGGATCCACTGGTCTGGTGTGCAGGTCTGCCACTGCTATGATGGCCTACATCGGAAGGATACAGAGGATCTTCACTGGAGGATCGCAGAGTTCTGATGCCAGCCGCCTTATGCCTACAATAAATTGCATACTCCACACCTGTTTTATCACACGTTCGTGTTTATGTGATGCATTGTGTTTCAAGAGTGTACCATGATTATCTGTATCAACAATAGTAATTTACTTTGAAGAATAATGTGTTTTAATTATTAAAGTTAACATTCATATGTCAGTGCATTCTGAAGTTATCTGCAACTATACTTGGCCAGTGTAAACATAATGCATGACTGCCTATTATACCTGTATATTAACATGGACTTCAAAGTCAACCAGCAAGCAGCCACAGCTGAGAGTTTCATTGTATTTTATTTGTTACATAGTCTCCTTCCCTGTTTCTACTTTAAAGGGTGTATATGTGTGTGTATATTTGTGAGTCAGAGATTAGACTTGCAATTTAGGCAAGTGCTCCAGTGAGTAGCCATGAACTGAGTGGCCACATGGCATACACATGTCTTGTATCGAAGAGCGGAATGCGCAATAGGTGCAGGAGTGTAGCAGATCTTCTAGATTTTCTTTTACGTGACTTATAAGTTTGTTTTGAAATAGACAAATTAATTTGTGGTTGCATTCACTGATTGTTGAAAAAGCACTTTTCCACTTCATTCTTTGTTTCGTGTATAGCACACTCCCACAAAATTTAAAAGACTCAGACACACAATGTGTTAAATGTGTCGAGCTGACTGATTTCGGTATGGAACTGCAGAGTTTAAGGAAAAGCATTTTATCACAAGTGGTTGATTGTAAAATTTTTAATAAGTCATAAGTTGGACTTAAGATATGAAACTGACTCCAAATTAAGGCGAATAGAGAGGTTTTTTATCATTTCTGATGGTTCTCAAACAAATATTTTTTCCTTTATGGAGAAGAGTAATTCCAGTTATAACATAGATATGTCGGAGAATCAAGTACTTTTATTTAGACAACCACTCACAGTGGACACTGGGGCTCAAAAAGAATTTACTAAACAACTGTATAACCTTGTTGAAAAATCTTTATTGTGGACTGAATTAAATTTTCAGGCAAAAGCAGATGCCAATAACATGAAGAAGATAAGAAGAGACAATACTGATGGTGATGACAGCAGCCAGTCCGACTCAGCCTTAAATAAACGTAGTAGGAGAAGAGCAGTTGGAGGTAACTTTAGAACTGATACAGTGAATACAGAGGATAGGGTGAACCATTCTGCTGATGTGTTAGTTATAGGTAACTCAATGATTAGGAAAAGTATTAGACTACTTGTTAGTATCGCTAGAGAGAGAGAGAATGAGACCATTTCTAGATTAGGGGAATGTAAACTGCAAAATATTTATGCAGGTCTTGTCAAATTGATAGAGAAAGAATCTACTTCTAGCTCAGCAATTATACATGCAGATGTAAATGATCGGTTAGTGACCCCTCACTGTCACCGGTGTAAATGATCAGTCAATGATCCCTCTCTGTCACAGCTGTAAATGATCTGTCAAAGACCACTCTCTGTCACAGGTGTAAATGATCTGTCAATGATCCCTCTCTGTCACAGCCGTAAATGATCTGTCAATGATCACTCTCTGTCACAGGTGTAAATGATCTGTCAATGGCCCCACTCTGTCACATGTATAGGATGGTTCAGGGTGCTTCAGAGCTTTGTTTAAAAACAAAATCAATGGTTGCTTGGAAGAAATTTTGCTCTCAGTAGATTTATCAGATTAGCAATTCACAAAAGCAATGTTGTTCAGTAAATGGTTACATACCTGATGTACTCACAAGGCCATCAATTTTTGTGAATAACACAAGTTTGTTTGGGTAAGAAAGGTAACATTTGAATTATTTAGGTGGGCAATTGTTAAGTTCAAAACTGGTTGATATTGTGTAACTTTTTTTTTTTTATTTTACCTTTGGAATTAAGGTTCGTTACAACCATGGTAGACAATGCAGGTTGCAAAAAGTGTGTCATGCTAGTGCTCAAAGTTTGGCTAATAAAATAAAAAAATGAAATGTAGTCTGTTCAGTAAATAATTATGACTTGGTTGTAATTACTGAATTGTGGAACAGTGAAGGAGTACAGCTTCCTGGATACCAATCATTTAGATACTTGAAAAATAATAGCACAAGAGGATGGGCAGTTATTTTTGTGGCACAATAACTCATTGTTAGGGTGTTGGAAGTGGATTATAACTTAGAATTGATTTTTGTGAAAGTATTAGTTGCTGGCTCTGGTGTCCCAGTATGCTCGTTAGTTGTTATAAAAGCCCTGCATTATCAAGCACTGATTAACTCTGGCATACTGATGGCTTGGTCAAGTTTATTACTTACTACAACTGATAGTATTAGGTGACTTTAATCTTCCAGAGATCAGTTGTTCTGACGGCAGAACAGTGACAATGTCGGAGGATGAATTTCATGATATTTGACTCAGATGACTGATTTTCTTACCAGATCAAATAATATCTTAGATCTCTTACTTACAAATATTCTTGATAACATTTCTGAGATTAACCATCTGTATCCATTAGGCAATTCTGAACACTTAGCTTTTGAACTTAATAAAATAACTAAAGCTTTTTGTACAACTCAACAAAAGAGTATTTTTGATAAGTCTAAGCTGTTAAATATGAATATTATTAGTCAGATAAATTCTATGGACTTGAATTCCTCTGAGTAAATAATGTTGTCAATAAATGGCAGGACTTTGGAAACATTTGTGAAGTTCTTTTGTATGAATGTAAAAAAAAAAAAAAACAATAACTAACAGTTTACTGAGGACTACACATCTTCATGGTGGAATACTGGTTCATAGGTTCATAGGTTCATAGCTAGGTACTAGGCTATCGGCCCAAGGGCCTACGTAAGGCTAGCCAACAAGATTCCCCTGGCTTACGTCACCCAAGAAAGTTATTTTCCTGTGCCACTGTCGAGCAGAGACACAGAAGTGATCCCCGGGGTGTATTTCCTATTTCCCATCCACTCATCAAGATTTTTCTTGAAGAGTGCTAAGGAAGAACTTTGCTTGACATAGATGGGTAGCCTGTTCCAGAGTATGGGAAGTCTCTGGGACAGGAATCTATCCCTCCAGCATGTCCTGTTTATTGTGGTGACAAGGTTTCGGTCCCTAGAGCATGTAGCTTGGAGGAATTGGGATTTCTTTAGGTGTAGCACGTAAAACAGCTCTGGGTTTGACATAGCTTTATATGTTAGGCAGAGAACACCTTGGAGTAGATGATATGCTACGGAGTAAAGCTGGAGTTTTTTGAGATGGTCAGTGTAGGGCATTTGTTTGAGGCCAGTAATCCTCTTTGTGAGGTACTTTTGTGGCCTTTCCAGCTGCTGCAGATGTCTTGTGAGGTACATTCCAAAAGGGGCGTCGTACTCTATAATGGGTCTAATGAGTGTTGAGTAGAGAGGAACAATGACCTCTTTTTTCCTGGATGAGAATCCTTTTATGATGAGGTGTGCCACGTAGAAGGATTTCCTGACTACTGTGGTGATGTGACTATCAAAGGAGAAACTACTGTCCACCTGGGTCCCAAGGTCTCTTGTCACACATTCGGTGTTAAGTAGATTGCTGCCTATGTGGTAGTTCATAGGTACAGAGTTTTTACCAAAGGGGATGACACAGCACTTTTTGGCATTGAGCTTGAGGCCATGGCTCTGACACCAGGCATCTGTCTCAGCGAGGACCTGCTGAAGGATGTCCCCATCATTTGAGGACTTGACTATGGCTCCTAGTTTCAGTCATCTGCGAACTTCATTAGCCAGAGGCCTTCTGTGTTAGCCTGTACTTCAGAGAAGTAGACACCAAAATGAGAGGTCCCAAGATGGAACCCTGTGGTACTCCACTTGTCACTGCTTTGAGGTCAGATTTGGAGTCTGCAACCTTTACAGTGTGGTTTCTGTCAGTGAACCAGTTGGCAACCCATCTTGTGATGTAGGGAAATATACCTAGTTTAGTGAGTTTATCTATAATTCCAGAATGGGGGATGGTTTTGAAAGCCTTGGCGAGGTCAAGATAGGCTGTGTGAACCACCTTACCCTCATCTACGGCTTTGGTGACTGCCTCAAAGAAGTCGGTCAGGTTCAGGAGCCATGATCTGCCTTTCACAAACCCAAACTGGGTGGGATCCAGAGTTTGGAGGTTACCAATGTCTTTGTTAATGAGTTCCATGATGATACATTCCATGGCCTTGCAGACCAGGCTCATCAGGCTAATAGGTCGATAGTTCCCAGGATCAGTGGTGGCTCCCCCTTTGTGGAGTGGGATAACTGTTATTGTGTACCATTCAGTGGGCACAAAGCCTGATGCGAGGCTATTAGTGAATATGGTGCTTAAGTGGGAGCCAGTTCATTCTAAAGTTCGTGTAAAATGCAGCCTGGGATGTTGTCCGGTTCCATGGATGCTGTGTTTTTGACTTTAGAGAGTGCAACTTTTACCTGTGTAGTTGTGATTACAGGGACCCTGCATTCTTCTTGTATAGATATGGGCCCTTTAGGGGGTTGGGGGGTAAAGTTAGCACTGAACCTATCTGCCAGGATGTTGGCATTATCAGTTGGTTCTGCAATTTTCGTGCCGTTGTGCTGTAACTCAGAACAGATCTGGGTGTTGCCATTGAAATTCTTGACATGGCTATAGAATGCTTTGTGGTTGTCCTTAGAATTAGTGGTGATTTTGTTTTCGTAGCTAGCTTTGGAGGATCTTATAAGGGATCTCAGCTACTTACTGAGGCTGACCAGGGAGCTACTTGACTCATGGGATTTTACTCTCTTTTGCAACAGTTTCTTCCTTCTGTTGTACAGTTTGTTTATGGCAGGGGACCACCAGATTGGCTTCCTTTTTTTGGAGGATAGCGTCTTGGTTCTGTTTGAGATAGCATGATCCATGCACTCGTGTAAGTGCTTATAGAGTGCATTTGTGTAGGATTCAGCAGTCATAACTGCATTGTCCATCTGCATGGGTGTCATGAAGTTCACCACTTCTGTCTTAAGAAGCATGAAGTTGGCATTGGAGAAATTTTTTACCGTGGTTTCCTTAATGGGGGGGGTGGGGGCTGGGGGCGGGATGTGGATATCAAGAGTGATTAGCTTATGGTCGGATCAGACCAACGAGGAGTTGACTTCAGGTGTGGAACTCGTCACTCGGTCACTCATGTTGGTAATGACTAGGTCTAGGATATTGTTGCCCTTGATGGGGGTGTGGATAAGTTGATCCAGGGCATTGTAGTTTATGAATTCCAGAAAGCGTTCAGCTAAGGAGTTGATACATGAGTAGTTTTCCCAGTTAATGGTGAGGTAGTTGAAGTCGCCCATTATTAGGGTATTTGGTTGAACCCTAATATTTTCCAGTACATCAAGAAAAGAGGAGTGGGAATCCTGGGGCATGGTGGGGGACCTGTAGCAAGCTACAATTTGGATTGCAGTTTTGCCCAGAGTTAGTTGCACTTGGATAACCTCGGATGCATTATGCTGAGCAACTAGCCTGGAGGTGTGGATTTCCTTAATGAATATGGACACACCTCTGCCTTTGATGTTTCAGTCCAGGTTACATGGCCGAAAAGTGTGGTATGAGTTATAGCTTGGTAGTGCAGGGGTGCTCTCTGGAACCTTAAACCAGGTCTCAGTCACTGCACAGATATCAATGTTCTCCATTTTAAGGAGTGCCTCGAGTGAGTGCATTTTGAGATTTAGACTTCTAGCATTGAGTAGCATTACCCTAAGTTTTTGCTTGCCTGTTCCTGCTACGGTGGTGAATTTGTCATTTGAACCTTGCCTAAAAAAGGCACTATGGGGCAGCAAAAGCCTTAGCCAGTATCCAGAATCCCAGGAGTGACAGGTGCAGGCCATACATGGCAAAGCATCGTGGTCTGTCAACCATGTCATCCCAAGCAGACAGATACTGGATCCCCTTAGAATGACACCAGAAGCTTAGCCAATTGTTGATGTCAATCATTTTGTCCTTGTACTGCGGTATAATTCTGGGTGATGGCAGAATGTTACTCAGGGCTAGGGTCATTCCTGCCTGGGCTACAAGATCAGCGAGCTCTTCCATGTCTCTTTTCATGTAGTCCAGAGAGGTACGTCTCAGGTCATTCACACCAACATGGACAATGACGGAGTCATATTTGTACTTGTTGTGGAGTGACCTGAGTGCGTGTGTTATGTGGTGGATCCTGGCACTCGACAGGCAGCTGAAAGTAACCTTCTCCTTGTTTAGCCTGGTGAGTGGGACATCAGTGTGCCTGACTATAGAGTCACCTATGACTAGTGTGTTGGGTATGTTGTTTTGCCATATTGGCTGTGGTTGAGTGGCATACTGAGTCTGTGGGCTATGTGTCATTTGGGTTGTGTTGGGGGATGGAGGTTGCTTGCGTTTATGCTTTGGAGTTCTCTGTTGTTTAGACAGATTATTATTGAGAGCCTCCGCAAATATTTTTGTGTTACTATGTGTGGATTTTGGTGATATAGATTTAGTGAGACTATGTGATGAGTGTGGTGTGGTGCAAATATTTACCTTCTCCTCATGGCTGTCAAGTTCAGTCTTGGTTGGAGAGAGCTTTACCTCAAGTTTGGCTAGATAAGCGCATCTCTCACAGGTTGTAGTGTTGGGTGGTAGGAGGAGAGGGTTGTCTGTGTACATGAGGCAATTTCTGCATTGCCTCAAGATGCCCAGATTCATCAGATAGACAGGAGAGAAAACTGGGAGCTGACCCTTGAACATGCCTGAATAAAAAACGATTTTCCTCTAGATAAGTGAGGAAAGTGAGTACAAGAGTTGTTTTTCTCTAAGCAAGTGAGAAAAGTAAGTACACAAACTGTTTTCCTCTAGGTAATAAGGAAGGTTGAGTGCTATAGTAATTAATGGCTTATTTAGTGCTTACAAGTTCTGAACAAGTGCTGAGCATGAATAAGCAAATTTAAGTGCTAAAACTAAGAATCTTTATTTGCACTAGATGAGTTACAGGACAGAAATAAGTGTGAATGCAGGCTTTCAAATTAGAAAGTTGAGAGAGATGGAAGAGATTGCCCAAACGGCCAATAACTACAATTTCTGAGCCAGAACCACTCCTTATGTGGTAGACAGGTTACCTAGTGCTTACCACTCCCACTGATAAGCTAGAAGGCTTCCCTCCAACACAGAAAGGCTTGGGGGGCTCAGAAGCTTACATACAGTCCTGGATACAGCAAATCTGTATCTGGAACACTAGTTACAGGAAAGGTAGGAAACAGGCTTACAGTTTTTTTTTTTGTTTTACAGAAAAGTAGCTAAAACAGTAGTAAAAAAATTCACATGCAGTGCAAGCTAGCACACTTGAGTATGTAGCAATATTAGACAAAACACAGTTTAAAAATGCAATTAAATTAAAAAGGACAAAAAGCAAGTGCAGAAAGAGTTTATTAGGTAGAATGTGGTAAAGAGATGTGACTGGGGGAGTGTCACAGATCAAATGTACAGTAGGGCGGGTAACTGCAAAGGCCAACAAATTTAAACTACAAGCCAGAAATAGGGAGGATGGGTGGGAAAAAACAGTTTCAACAGAGATCTAAACAATGATTAACAGTACAAACTCTAAAACCAAAAAAATATACTCAGCTCTGTATATTTGCAATTAGATTGTAAAGCAGTCTCTCAGAAGAGAGAGACAACACTTTCAAGAGAGATCTAAGCAGGAATTAACAGTACAAACTATAAAACCAAAAAAAAAAATACTCAGCTCTGTATATTTGCAGATAAATTGGAAGCCACTCTCTCAGAACACAGGTTCCAGCAGCTAAATGCAGGCTGTTACAAACAGGTCTAATTTTATGCAAGTGATCCTTGAGTTAGATAATACACAAGCTTTAAAAAACAGTTATACCAACTGAAGACATGGCAGAAAATAGGGGGAGGTTGGGCAAAACAGTTTCAACAGAAATCTAAGCAACAATTAACAGTACAAACTCTAAAACCAAAAAATATATACTCAGCTCTGTATATTTGCAGATAGATTGGAAAGCAGTCTCTCAGAACAGGGAGACAACAATTTCAACTGATATCTAAGCAACAATTAACAGTACAAACTGTAAAACCAAAAAAATATACTCAGCTCTGTATATTAGCAGATAGATTGGAAGGCAGTCTCTCAGAACACAGGTTCCTGCAATTAAATGCAGGCTTTTACTAACAGGTCTAATTTTATGCAAGTGATCCTTGAGTTAGATAATGCACAAGCTGTAAAAAACAGTTATACCAACTGAAGACACAGCAGAAAATAAGGGGAGGTGGGACAAAACAGTTTCATCAGAGATCTCAGCAACAATTGACAGTGCAAACTTTAAAACCAAAAAAATACTCAGCTATGTATATTTGCAGATATATTAGAAAGCAGTCTCTCAGAAGAGAGAGACAACAGTTTGAACAGAGATATAAACAACAATTAACAGTACAAACTCTAAAACCAAAACAAAATATACTCAACTCTGTATATTTGCAGATAGATTGGAAGGCAGTCTCTCAGAACACAGGTTCCAGCAATTAAATGCAGGCTGTTACTAACAGATCTAATTTTATGGAAGTGATCCTTGAGTTAGATAACACACAAGCTGTAAAAAACAGTTATACCAACTGAAGACATGGCAGAAAATAGGGTGACGTGGGACAAAACAGTTTCAGCAGAGATCTAAGCAACAATTAACAGTACAAACTCTAAAAAGGAGGTTAGGGGGTGACCTAATGCATAAGGTGATTGCATTACAAACACAAGATGCAGGGTTTGAGTATCACAAGGGATAATTGGCTAGCTTAAAATGGCTCGCAAGGGCAGTTAGCCTAGTACTAATCTATGAACCTATGAACCAAAAAAATATACTCAGCTCTGTATATTTGCAGATAGATTGGAAGGCAGTCCCTCAGAACATAGGTTCCAGCAATTAAATGCAGGCTATTACTCATCATCATCTTTCGGCTTTTCCCGTTAGGGGTCGCCACAGCAGATCATCTCTTTCCATTTCTTCCTATCCTCTGCATCTTGCTCTGTCACACCAACCGCCTGCATGTCCTCTCTCACCACGCCCATAAACCTTACCTTAGGCCTTCCTCTTTTCCTCTTACCTGGCATCTCCATCCTTAGCATCTTTTTCCCAATATACCCATCATCCCTCCACATGTCCAAACCAATGCAATCTCGTCTCTCTTGCTTTCTCTCCAAACTGTCCAACATGAGCTGACCCTCTAATATACTGATTCCTAATCCTGTCTATCCTAGTCACACCAAGTGCAAATCTTAACATCTTTAACTCTGCCACATCCAGCTCTGACTCCTGCCTTTATGTCAATGCCACTGTCTCCAACCATATAACATAGCTGGTCTCACTACCCTCTTGTAGACCTTCCCTTTCACTCTTACTGGTACCCGTCTGTCACAAATCACTCCTGACACTCTTCTCCACCCATTCCACCCTTCCTGTACTCTCTTCTTCACCTCTCTTCCACATTCCCAATTTCTCAGAACTGTTGATCCCAAGTACTTAAACTCATCCACCTTTACCAACTCTACTCCCTGCATCCTCACCATTCCTCTACCCTCCCTCTCATTTACACACATATATTCTGTCTTAGCCCTGCTGACCCTCATTCCTCTGCTCTCTAGAGCATATCTCCACCTCTCCAGAGTCTGTTCAACCTGATTCCTACTCTCACTACAGATCACAATGTCATCTCCAAAATTACTAACAGCTCTAATTTTATGCAAGTGATCCTTGAGTAAGATAAAACACAAGCTGTAAAAAACAGTTATACCAACTGAAGACACGACAGAAATTAGGGAGAGGTGGGACAAAACACTTTCAACAGAGATCTAAGCAACAATTAACAGTACAAACTCTAAGAAAAAATACTCAACTCTGTATATTTGCAGATTGGAAGGCAGTCTCACAAAAAAAGGAGACAATAGTTTCAACAGAGATCTAAGCAACAATTAACAATACAAACTCTAAAAAGGAGGTTAGGAGGGTGGCCTAATGGTTAAGGTGTTTGCATTAAAAACACAATGTGCAGGGTTGGAGTATCACAAGGGATGTTTAGCTTGGCTTAAAATGGCTTGCAAGGGCAATTAGCCTAGTACTAATCTATGAACCTATGAACCACAAAATATATACTCAGCTCTGTGTATTTGCATATAGATTGGAAGGCAGTCTCTCAGATCACAGGTTCCAGCAATTAAATGCAGGCTGTTACTAACAGTTCTATTTTTATGCAAGTAATACTTGAGTTAGATAACACACACGCTGTAAAAACTAGTTATGCTAACTGAAGACATGTAGAAAATAGGTAGAAGTGAGACAAAACAGTTTCAACATAGATCAAAGAAACAATTAACAGTACAAACTCTAAAACCAAAAAATATACTCAGTTCTGTATATTTGCAGATAGATTGGAAAGCAGTCTCTCAGAACAGGGATACAACAGTTTCAACAGAGATGTAAGCAACAATTAACAGTACAAACTGTAAAACCAAAAAAATATATACTCAGCTCTATATTCTTGCAGCAAGATTGGAAGGCAGTCTCTCAGAACTCGTGTTCCAGCAATTAAATGCAGGTTTTTACTAACAGGTCTAATTTTATGCAAGTGAGCCTTGAGTTAGATAACACCCAAGCTGTAATAAACAGTTATACCAACTGAAGACACAGCAGAAAATAAGGGGAGTGGGACAAAACAGTTTCAACAGAGATCTCAGCAACAATTAACAGTACAAACTCTAAAACCAAAAAAATATACTCAATTCTGTATATTTGCAGATAGATCGGAAAGCAGTCTCTCAGAACAGGGAGACAACAGTTTCAACAGAGATCTATGGAACAATTGACAGGACAAACTCTAACACCAAAAGAATATACTCAGCTCTGTATATTTGCAGATAAATTGGAAGGCAGTCTCTCAGAACACAGGTTCCAGCAATTAAATGCAGGCTGTTACTAACAGGTCTAATTTTATGCAAGTGACCCCTGAGTTAGATAACACACAAGCTGTAAAAATGAATTATACCAACTGAAGACACAGCAGAAAATAGGAGGAGGTGGGACAAAACAGTTTCAACAGAGATCTAAGCAACAATTAACAGTACAAACTATTTATTTATTTATTTTACATTTGTTGACCGGGCTGGTCCAACTGGATTTATGTCCATTTTCAGTGGAGGCCCGGGGAGAAAAGCTCCACACATTAGAATAGGAAAAACAAAATACAAATTCATAGGTACATTACCATGATTTGGCAAGTACAAATAGTACATTACATTACTTTAAAGCCTATTAGTAAGGGATAAAAGACAATAAGGACAATGTCAAGTACATATTAGTAAATTACATTTTTAGCTTCTGAGTAATTAAGAAACACAATCTTACTTGCAAATTGGGTATAGATATACTGACAATAATATATGAGGTATGTGAAATAGGTCAATATTACACTAAAAGAGTTAACACACTATATTGTTAGTAAAAGATCATTGAGTTAAAGTGGATGAGGAGATTAGTGTCCAGTGACTAGGGAGTTAGTTAGTCTGGGTTAAACACAGGGACACAGCCATTGTGATTTAAGGTATGGCTTGAGTTTGGTTTTAAATAAGGTAGTTGTGGGTAGGGAGGTTAGGTCATTTGGGAGGGAGTTCCAGATTTTGCCCACTGTGTTAGAGAACAGAGAGTCTCCAGCTAGATTATTGGTTTTACTTGTGTTTACCAGTATTTTATTAGATGAGCGCAGGGTCTTCAGGTTAAAGTAGGGGGAGATTAAGTTAGTAAGTATAGGAGTATTTGTAGGATGATACAGTATCTTATGTTAGTTGGTTGAACAGAATTAGATTTGACAATTCTAACCATCCTAGTTGATTCAGATTATTGCAATGATGGGTTCTATAGGTGGAACTAGTTGTAAATCTAGCAATGTTGTTGTATGAACTGGCTAGCTTGGTCAGATTGCTTTTGCATAGTCTTGTGTAGATAGGGCAAGCATATAGGAGGGTTGAGATTAAGTGGGTACGGGGAATGGTGGTCCTGGCTAGTGGAGTTAGAAATGGTTTGATCCTGTAGAGGGAACCTAGTTTCTTGTTTGCTGTTTTTATAGTGTTGTTAATGTGGGGTTCAAAGGTGAGGTTGTTATCAATTAGTACTCCAAGTAGTTTTGTGGTGGAATCAGGAGTAATTATAGTACCATTGCTAGATGTAACAGTGAAATGCAGTGGAGTGGCTCTGCATGTGGGAGTAAATAGTAGCATTTTTGTTTTGTTTGGGTTGAGGATGAGACAGCGGTGAAGAAGCCAGTTTTCAACTGTGCTAAACACATCTTGGGTTAGGGATTGAAGTTGTGATAGAGAAGAGGCTGAACATATGAGTGTTGAATCATCTGCATATTGGATACAGGTAGCTTGAGGTAATACAGAGTGTAGGTTATTAGTAAAAATAGAAAAGAGGAGAGGACCCAATATGGAGCCTTGAGGAATGCCAAGGGTAACTGGGAGATGGGAAGATAGGTTATTCTCCCATAATACAGCCTGTTGCCTGTTATTTAAATAAGACTGGAAACATTGTATGGCAAGTGGATCCAGTGAGATGTTTCTTAGTGTGTTTATGAGTAGTTGGTGATTAACCATGTGAAAGGCTTTTGAAAGATCAATGAAGAGAGCTGAGGATAGAGTATTATTATTACGATATTTATTAATGCAGTCAGTGAAGGATAAGAGAGCAGGAGAGGTGCTATGAAATGGTCTGAAACCATGTTGGCAGGTAACTACATCGGCTTCCAAGGTGAATATTTTCAACAAGTTAGTGGCGTAGCTATGGGGGCAGCTTGTGCCCCCATCTATGCCAATTTAGTGATGTTAGAATGGGAAGATAGGTATGTGTTAAAAAGTACATATAGGAAGCAAATGAAGTGCTAGTTGAGATTTTTGGATGACATTTTTGTGATATGGGAGGGGTCTAAGGAAAGCATAGAAGGGTTTGTTGATTATTTGAATAACACCACTGATTTTCTTTCATTCACATATAATGTCGATGAAAATAGCATCAATTACCTTGACATCACAATTATCAAAACATTGCAAGGATTCAAGTCCAGGATCTTTTGTAAAGATACATGGTGTAATGGATATTTGCACCATGACAGTTTTCATCCTTTTCATCAAAAAAGGAGTCTGATCAAGGGACAGGCACTTAGGTTAGCGAGGATGACATCTGACTTTCAGGACTTATTTGAAGAATTTAACTTCTTGGGTAAAATGTTTATTGAGAGAGGATACCCAAGAGAGATGGTGGGTAAAATACTAGAAGAAGTATATAATGGTTGGGGAACCAAATACAAGGCTTTATTAGGTAAACCCCTTATCAAAGTGATTGAACCTGACAAGGTAACAAAAAACTACCAAGGGGCATGTGTAACTGAGTTCAATATATTTTCTGATTTGTTCACCCACATAGTGGAAGCTAATTGGTGTATATTAAAAACTAATAAGGAAGTTTATGAGGTGGTAGGTAATAGACCTCATTTTACTTATAAGACAGGTACTAGTTTTAAAAGATTATTTGAGAAGGGCGAAAACAAAGACAACACCAAAAAAGCAACTAGCTCATGTGGAAGGTGTGGGCAATGTTCATATATTTATAAAGAGGAGTCCATAAAATTGAATAATGGGTTAGGTAGTATAGTTAAATTTTGTAAGGGCAATTGTTACACTAGAATGTTGGTATATGTGGCCATTTGAACACAGTGTTCATCTTTTTACATAGGAAAAACTGAGAGGGCACTGAAAGATAGAATATATGAACACATAAATGATATTAGGATTAGGAAGGAAACCAGTGCCCTATATAAACATTCAGTTTTTTGTACTTCATTTAGTAGTTTTAAATTTGGGGTTATTGATCTGGTTAAGAACAACTCCAGAGGGGGTGATATGAAGAATGTATTACTTAACAGGGAACTGAGATGGCAATTGAGGCTTAAGGCTAATGTTCCCCCAGGTCTCAATGAATACATCAGTATCAAAGCTATTTTAGCGGAGAGAGCAGGTAAAGTGTGAGTTATTTTGTATACATTGTTGTAGTAATAACATTTTAAGTTGGAACTGTGTCAAAATATATACAAAATTTTTTAATCGTTTTATATTCGTATTTTAAGAGTATACCCACATATACATTGGGATATGTAATTACTCATTTAATTACATAACATTTCATTATATATTTATATATCTTTATTTATACAATTTATTAAATTTTTGGTAGTAGTGTTATTTGGCATAACATAATAGTATGTTCATGAACCATTTGTTGGTGGCATTTTAAATTTTAATTGGTACGTAATTAGAGCAATTTAGGGCATTATATATAATAAGAGTAGCACTTGTATTGTTTTATCTGAAAAAGTCTTACATTGAGACGAAAGCGCTCATCTGTTGTTGGATTTACAATAAAATTACATGGAATTATCTTACAGGTGACTTGGAGCCATTTATCCTGTTTTACATGTTGGCAGGTAGCCAGTAGGTTTTTTTTCTAGTAGGTGGTTTAATAGTTGTTTGTGAATGCACTTCTCCATGATTTTTGCAAGTGGGGATAGAATTGCTATAGGCCTGTAGTTAGAAAGCTCTTTGGAATTCCTACCTTTGTGCAGGGGGATGATATGTGAGATTTTCCAGATTGATGGAATAGTACCTTCTGAAATAGTTCTGTTAATGAGAATGCATATGGGGTAGGCTTTGCCTTTGGAGGTTTTTTGTAGGTATTCTGCAGGTAGTAGATCTGCAGCAAGGGTTGTGGGTTTGAGTTTCTGAATGAGGGTGCAGATAAGGGATGTTGGAAATGGTTTGAATTGAAATAATGGGGGGTTGTTAGGGATGGAGTTAGCAGCAGATGTAGTGTCAGGAGATAACTGTCTGGCTAAAGACTGAATGGTGTCTGTGAAGAAAGTGTTAAAGGAATTGGCAAATTGGATAGGGCTGTTGAGATTGGAACCTGAGGGGGTGGGAGTAATAGTGCGACCTGGGTGCAATAGTTTATTTATGCCGGACCAGAATTTTTGAGGTTTATTTTGGTGGGTTTGTTGGAGCTGGCAGTAAAAGTTTCTTTTATCTGACAATATTGCTTTTTTAGTTTCATTTCTTAGTTGTCGGAACTTAATTTGATCTGTTGGGTTTTTGGTTGTATGCCAGATAGCCCAGAGTTTGTTTCTCTGGAGGATTTTTTGTTTGGTAGTTTTGGAGAGCCAGGGGGCTGGTTTGGCCCTAGTTTGTATCGTTCATGTTGGGGCATGACAATCCAGTATGGTTAAAAATTTGGTGTTGAAGTATTGAATGGCATCATCTAATGGCAGGTTTTTCAAGGGTGACCAGTCACAAGCTTTGAGTTCTTTTTGAAGGTTGTCGGGGTTGAAATGTTTGGTGGACCTTATTTTCTTATAAATGGCTGGGTTTGGAATGTCAGTCTTATATCTGATTAAATAGGTGAGAGAGTGATCACTTATATCTTCAGGGAGTGTCCCTACTTCATAAGATTGGTTATGACTATTTGTAAGAATCCAATCTAGGGTGCTGTCATTGCTATTATGTTTGTTGGTTCTAGTGGTGGATGTAATGGTTTGCTTGAAACCATGTAGGTTGATATGGGTAGTAGGCTGATCAGATGTGCAACTCCACCAGTTTATGTTAAAGTCCCCAAGAATTATGGTTTCTTGTGGATAGGTGGAGCATATCCAACTTAAGATAGCCTCTAAGGTGTTAATATTGTTGCCTGGGGGAAGGTAGATACAGATGAGGTAAATGGATTTACATTTGTTGAGTTGAATTTTGGAGATGAGAATTTCGGCATTACTAGTCAGAAGAGGTTTAGAGTTTATGGCAGTAACTTGTAATTCAGATTTATATAAAATAGCTACTCCTCCTCCTTTCTTGTAGTTACGGTCCAGTCTGAGGATACTATAACCTGGGGGATGACAGTTGTGTCTTGTATTGTTGGCTTTAGCCATGTTTCAGAGAGACAGAGGATGTTGAATGAATGTACATCCATGAGGGCATGTAGGTGTGCAACTTTATTATTAATGCTTCAAATATTGAGGTGAGCTATTAGGAGAGAGTTAGGAGGTTTAGTGATCAGATGTAGATTAGTAGAGGTTGGTGTGGAAGGCTGTGTGGTAGTTGTATGGTTTGGGCCAGGGTTTGGGTGTATGTCCCCATCAATTAGGGAGTGGACTTGTATTGATAGATTAAAAAGTAAAGCTTTACATATAAGGTTCAGAGGTTTTCTAGCTTTGGTGCTGTGGTATGTGATATGAGTGAGTCTATGAAATTTGGCTGATAAATAGTTTGGAGGAAGGGATGTTTGATTATAGCTATAAGAGTTGATAAGTGCTGGTGTCAAGGTTTGTTTTGTGGGGATATGAAATTGATGATGGTTAAGGTGTTCATAAAAAGTAAGATGATAGGGTAGAGCTAAAAGAGGAAGTACTGATAGTAGAAGTAAGAGATTAAAGTGTGTGAGGGTAATGATAGGTGGCATAGTAGAAGAAATATGTAGGTTAGTATGCAGGGATGGATGTAGTTGGATAATGAGTAGTAGGAAGTAGGTTGTAGTACTTTAAGGGGATGGTTGATGTAACTGATTGTAAGGATAGAAGCTGTGGTTAGTGTGTATAAATGTAGATGCACTGGGGGTGGGTGGAAATTGGGAGCAGGGTAGGGGAGCGGAGTGAGCCCGCAGGGCGAACAGAGCGGGTAGAGCTACAGAAGGAGTGAGTGCTTGTAGTGAGCGCTAGGAGAACAATCAGTGGAGAGCTGAGGTTAAGGTAAGTGAAGGTGGAAAAGGGTAGAAGGTGTTAGTCTTGATAGTAGGGATAGGGGGAGGGTAGCTGAGTTGGTAAAGAGTAAGGTGATAGAGGAATGAAGTGGGACTATGACTTTACAAGCAAGGAGTGCTATATTCGTGTATGATGTATATGTAGACAGAATGCTAGATCTAGGATAGGGTGCCACTTAGTGGCCAAAGGCTGTATAGCTACAATAGATTCCTATAGGAATAGCTGGTCTTGGAAATAGAGGAGGAGGACCTAAGGCATACTAGGTATTTATAGAGGTGTAGGAGGGAAGGTGGTTTAAGAAGAGAAATCAGAAGATTATGTCTTTTGGTCTCCCTAGCAGGAAGGTGTACTTTCAAACCTACAAAAGTTTATACAGTGCAGCTTTTATTGACAGAAGTTATAAAACACATACTATCTTCCTTTTTAATGTCCTTGCCCGGCTATTTCTCTGGGCGAGATATGAATCACTTCCTTAGTTTAGGGTGAAGACGGCTGTTATGAGATGGGATGAGGTAGCTGGCCAACAGGACAGGGCAGTTCAACAATGTTAGTGCCTTACGAACAGGCAGGGAAACTGGTTGCATAAAGGGAGAGAGCGAGAGAGAGACAAATGGGTTAAATACGTAGAATGTTAAGCACAGTCATTAGGTAGCATAATACACAATACCAGGCCAAATACAAGGTAAAATAAGTCTCTATTCAACATATAATGAGGTTCACTGAAAAATAGAGATAGTGTGGGTAGTTTCATTTAAATAGGGCAGATAA
This sequence comes from Protopterus annectens, assembly GCF_019279795.1. Classification (NCBI taxonomy): domain Eukaryota; kingdom Metazoa; phylum Chordata; order Ceratodontiformes; family Protopteridae; genus Protopterus; species Protopterus annectens. Next base: position 1,277,643,386 of record NC_056726.1, on the reverse strand, counting down.
TGCAGTTACAATCTAGCAATTACATGTAGCAATAACAGTAGGATTCTAAAAACATTGCAAATCAGTTAGCATGCTACATATAAAATTGGAGGAACAGGGTCTATAGCCTGAGAGTGGTTGATGCGACCTCTATTCATGCATGGGTCATTATGTCCTAAAGGATAATCTGCTGTTGAACCAAATACAGATGGTAGCATCACCTAAAACAGTAGTGTGAGAACAGAAGTCCACATATATAATGGTAGAAACAATTCAATGCTGTGTTACTATAGCCTTGTTGATATAAAAGTAAGGAATTATATAGCGTCCCCTCTTGTGGTAATATAATTAAAAGCACGGTTGCATGCTAAATAGAAGCGCTACCAAAGCGTAGCAATTACTACAAGAATTGCAAATGTTAAATACAAGCGCTACCAAAGCGTAGCGTTTACTACATACATTTCAAATGGCCGACTCAATAAAGTGACCTTTTGAGCATTTAAGAGGTGGCGTCGGTTATTAACTCAGTACAGTGTGCAGCACTCGGTCACAGTTAGTCGGTGCCATCGGCTGTTATCTCCAAACACTCTATGTTCCCTGGGTTGATGCAAGCCCCTACAAAAATTGCCTATGGAGCCATTTAAGGTTAAAAACGGCTTCAGCGTGTGACCTTAGCTATGCTATGTTGGAATGTTGACAAACAGCTTCAGCGTGTACCTTTAAGTATTCCTTACAACAACAGAGCAAATAGCAGGAGTGTCTAACTTTAAATGCTAAGATCGTACAGACAACCCATATACAATAAGCCGGTACTAGCAGATGATTCTCCAGTACGCTTGTAGAAGCGTGTCAGCTACAAGACGTATTAAGTTACACTAGCTACTAAAGATATGCTTTTTAACCAAATTACAGTTCACACTGATGTTGCAGTTATGTATAATAAAGCTTTCCTAACATCAAGCATATTGCAGGGGAATTTGACATTATTTAGCTAAAAAACATACTGAAAAACACATACAGAGTATGCCGGTACTGGCGCAAAACAAACTCCAATGCGCTTTAGAAGCTTATCAGTTACAATATTAGGTTTCACTTTCTAACTCACTTGTTAGTGAGCTACGTATCTAGCAGCAGGTAGCAAAAAAACTCTTTCTACAGACGCGTATCAGGCAATAGATAGACTTAAAGCATGTTACACAGTCACCAATTTTACAGACACTGCAAGCAAATCATTTACATCTCTTTGAGCTTTATGCTTGTTTGGTAGTGCGTTGCAAAAGCACGTGCAACAAACAGTTTGTCAGCAACAGAGATAAGTAACACTAGCATATGCTATGATAAGTTGGTAACAGTTTAACTTTGTGGACGCCTTTACAGATAACCTTGTGGGCAGTCCGATTATCTAGCAAAAGATTAACAAAAAGGTGCTACTTACACAAAGTGGGTACACCAAAGCTGAGGAAGCACAGCAGCCAAGAGATAGACCTAGGTGTAAAGATGGCGGCACAGAGGGAAAGATATATTTATAAGGTAGGTGTGGTGATATGAGAGGAAGGGAGGGTAAGGATAGGTGGAATCAGGTGGTGGCAGGAAGTGTGTAATGTAACTCAGCAGATAGGGGGAGCGCAGAGTTAAGTAGTACTAAGTCTAAAACAGTGAGTTAATACAGCCAGACCTATGGAGAGGGAGAGAGGTAAAATAGGAGAAAGAAGGGACAAAAGGGAGCCAATAGGGTTAGAAGCAGAGTAATGCTAATCAAGAGAGATGGGGGGGGATACTGATAAGGGTACAGGAATCAGTCTAAGAGCTACAGAAGGAGTGAGTGCTTGTAGTGAGCGCTAGGAGATCAATCAGTGAAGAGCTGAGGTTAAGGTAAGTGAAGGTAGAAAAGGGTAGAAGGTGTTAGTCTTGATAGTAGGGATAGGGGGAGGGTAGCTGAGTTGGTACAGAGTAAGGTGATAGAGGAATGAAGTGGGACTATGACTTTACAAGGAAGGAGTGCTATATTCGTGTATGATGTATATGTAGACAGAATGCTAGATCTAGGATAGGGTGGCACTTAGTGGCCAAGGGCTGTATAGCTACAATAGATTCCTTTAGGAGGTAGCTGGTCTTGGAAATAGAGGAGGACATAAGGGATACTAGGTATTTATAGTGGTGTAGGAGCGAAGGTGGTTTAAGAAGAGAAATCGGAAGATTATGGCTGTTGGTCTCCCTAGCAGGAAGGTGTACTTTAAAAGCTACAAAAGTTTATACAGTGCAGCTTTTATTGACAAAAGTTATAAAACACATACTATGTTCCTTTTTATTGTCCTTGCGGGGCTATTTCTCAGGGCGAGATATGAATCACTTCCTTAGTTTAGGGTGAAGACGGCTGTTATGAGATGGGATGAGGTAGCTGGCCAACAGGACAGGGCAGTTCCACAATGTTAGTGCCTTACGAACAGGCAGGGCAACTGGTTGCATAAAGGGAGAGAGAGAGACAAAGGGGTTAAATACATAGAATGTTAAGCACAGTCGTTAGGTAGCATAATACACAATACTAGGCCAAACACAAGGTAAAATAGGTGTCTATTCAACATATAATGAGGTTCACTGAAGAATAGAGATAGCATGGGCAGTTTCATTTAAATAGGGCAGATAATGCAGTTACAATCTAGCAATTACATGTAGCAATAGCAGTAGGATTCTGAAAACATTGCAAATCAGTTAGCATGCTACATATAAAATTGGAGGAACAGGGTCTATAGCCTGAGTGTGGTTGATGCGACCTCTATTCATGCATGGGTCATTATGTCCTAAAGGATAATCTGTTGTTGAACCAAATACAGATGGTAGCATCACCTAAAACAGTAGTGTGAGAACAGAAGTCCACATATATAATGGTAGAAACAATTCAATGCTGTGTCACTATAGCCTTGTTGATATATAAGTAAGGAATTATATAGTGTCCCCTCTTGTGGTAATATAATTACCCGACTAACTCTGGTAATATAATTATCAGACTAACCCAAAACAGTTCTGGGCTGGTTTTAATAACCTCCTCCATCCTGGTAAATCAACTACCCCAACCCCTGAGAATCTCACTGGTCAAGAACCAGAAGTAGTAGCCAACACCTTCAACACTTTTTTTACTGAGACCATCCAGTCCCTAGCCAATCATCTACCTACCTCTTCCCCCTCCTTAACTCTTCCTGATGACACACCTTCTCTCTCCTTTAACTTACAACCAGTTTCTACCTCCTACATTCGTACCCTATTAAAAAAACTGAAACCGTCCATCCTAGCGGCCGATCGCCTCCCAGTGGAATACCCACAAATATCGTCTGATGTCATTGCCTATCCTATATCAATCCTAATTAATAGATCTATAACTGAGGCCACCATCCCCCCATTTGGAAAATTTCATACATCATTCCACTTCATAAGGGAGGTTCCTCCACAGAAACATCTAACTATAGACCCATCGCAATATTGTCTCCAATAGCTAAAATTATGGAACGGTGTGTTCACAAACAACTCCTACACTACCTTACCCTCAATAATCTACTGCCTATAACCCAGCATGGCTTCCACCCCCATCATAGTACTACCACTGCCCTCCTCTCCTTTGTCGGCTCAGTCAATAGTAACCGTAACAAAAAACTAACATCCTCTGCTCTCTTTCTTGACCTATCGAAAGCTTTCGATATGGTTAACCACCAGCTAATACTACATACCCTACAAATCCTCCATCTTGACAACTTAGCCCTAAGCTGGTTTAAGAATTACCTCACTGGCAGGCAACAAGCAGTCCAATGGCAAAATAGTCTATCTCACCTGCTCTCAAACAACATTGGTGTTCCACAGGGCTCCATACTTGGTCCCCTTCTTTTCTCTGTTTTCATAAATGATCTTCTCACAGTCATCCCCAGAGCCACCTGCATTCAATATGCAGATGACTCAACCCTGATATGCTCTGATCTGTCTCTTCAGAATCTCCAAGCAGCCACCCAACAATGTTTTGCCAAAGTTGAAAAATGGTTCTCCAACCGGAAACTCATACTCAACCCGACTAAAACCAAGTTACTTCTATTTTTCCCCACGTCCACCACTCCCCTACCCCAAGAACCACCACCTGATAATCCCAGGACCTTCTTTGTGGAATCCTTTAATGGCACCATCATTGAGCCCGTCCCCTATACCAAACTATTAGGTGTCACTATTGACCACAAGCTTAAATTCAACATGCACATTGCCCAAACTATTAAGTCAGTTAACAAGAAACTTGGCTCTATGTACAGAATCAAGAACTTTCTTACTCCTCATGCTAAATTAACCATTGCTCGTACCCATCTCCTTTCCACCCTACTATATGCCTCACCGATACTATCATTCCTCAACAAACGTGAGCTTAATAACCTCTCTACCACCTACCATCATATTGCCAGATTCGTAACAGGTACACCCTATCGTACCCACCATTGCCTCAACCTCAAGAAACTTGGCTGGTTGGAACTGCCCAATCTTCTTAAATTAAACCAACTCACCGAAGCATTCAAAATAATTAATCAACCAGAGAAAACCCCCTCGCTGAGCAAAATCCTGACCCCCTACACCAACTTAAGTAGCCTTCGATCCTCAAACAGTATTCAGATATTAACCAACAAATCTAATAACATGGGCGGCGATGCTCTTTATGCTAACTCCATTGGAAAGCAATGGAAGTCCCTTCCCAACAACCTCAGGCTCATGACCTCACTCAATCTATTCAAAACTAATCTCTGAGAATTACTTAAGTCTCAATGGTTATGCCCATGTTCCAACCCTGATTAATTCCCATAGGTCTATTAGCACCTAATTTCTGTTCTACCTCTCAAGTTTTTATCTAGTATTTTACTACCTCCACAGGTATCTATGTCATATGACCATCTCAACAAATGCTTACCAAACTATCAGCTTGTATATTTAGATGTTGTTATTGTTTGATTTTATATTAATGTAGTTTCTTGTATCTAATTGTATAATTATACCTCTGTTAATTGTGGGAGCTTTTCTCCCCCGGCCTCTACTGAAAAAAGACATGTATCCAGCTAGACTAGCCCGGTCAACAAATGTAAAATAAAAAATAAATAAAATAAAATAATTAAAAGCACGGTTGCATGCTAAATAGAAGCGCTACCAAAGCGTAGAGTTTACTACAAGAATTGCAAATGCTAAATACAAGTGCTACCAAAGCGTAGCGTTTACTACATACATTTCAAATGGCCGACTCAATAAAGTGACCGTTTGAGCATTTAGGAGGTGGCGTTGGTTATTAACTCAGTACAGCGTGCAGCACTCGGTCACAGTTAGTCGGTGCCATCGGCTGTTATCACCAAACACTCTATGTTCCCTGGGTTGATGCAAGCCCCTACAAAAATTGCCTATGGAGCCATTTAAGGTTAAAAATGGCTTCAGAGTGTGACCTTAGCTATGCTATGTTGGAATGTTGATAAACAGCTTCAGCGTGTACCTTTAAGTAATCCTTACAACAACAGAGCGAATAGCAGGAGTGTCTAACTTTAAATGCTAAGATCGTACAGACAACCCATATACAATAAGCCGGTACTAGCAGATGATTCTCCAGTACGCTTGTAGAAGCGTGTCAGCTACAAGAAGTATTAAGTTACATTAGCTACTAAAGATATGCTTTTTAACCAAATTACAGTTCACACTGATGTTGCAATTATGTATAATAAAGCTTTCCTAACATCAGGCATATTGCAGGGGAATTTGACATTATTTAGCTAAAAAACATACTGAAAAACACATACAGAGTATGCCGGTACTGGCGCAAAACAAACTCCAATGCGCTTTAGAAGCTTATCAGTTACAATATTAGGTTTCACCTTCTAACTCACTTGTTAGTGAGCTACGTATCTAGCAACAGGTAGCAAAAAAAAAATTCTACAGACGCGTATCAGGCAATAGATAGACTTAAAGCATGTTACACAGTCACCAATTTTACAGACACTGCAAGCAAATCACTTACAACATCTCTTTGAGCTTTATGCTTGTTTGGTAGTGTGTTGCAAAAGCACGTGCAACAAACAGTTTGTCAGCAACAGAGATAATAGGATCATAGATTATTACTAGGCTAACTGCCCTTGCGAATCATTTTAAGCCTAGCCAACTATCCCTTGAGAGACTCAAACCCTACACCTTGTGTTTGTAAGGCAAACACCTTAACCATTAGGCCACTAAATAACACTATCATGCTATGATAACTTGGTAACAGTTTAACTTTGTGGACACCTTTACAGATAACCTTGTGGGCAGTCCAATTATCTAGCAAAAGAATAACAAAAAGGTGCTACTTACACAAAGTGGGTACACCAAAGCTGAGGAAGCACAGCAGCCAAGAGATAGACCTAGGTGTAAAGATGGCGGCACAGAGGGAAAGGTATATTTATAAGGTAGGTGTGGTGATATGAGAGGAAGGGAGGGTAAGGATAGGTGGAATCAGGTGGTGGCAGGAAGTGTGTAATGTAACTCAGCAGATAGGGGGAGCGCAGAGTCAAGTAGTACTAAGTCTAAAACAGTGAGTTAATACAGCCAGACCTATGGAGAGGGAGAGAGGTAAAATAGGAGAAAGAAGGGACAAAAGGGAGCCGATAGGGTTAGAAGCAGAGTAATGCTAATCAAGAGAGATGGGGGGGGATACTGATAAGGGTACAGGAATCAGTCTAAGAGCTACAGAAGGAGTGAGTGCTTGTAGTGAGTGCTAAGAGATCAATCAGTGAAGAGCTGAGGTTAAGGTAAGTGAAGGTAGAAAAGGGTAGAAGGTGTTAGTCTTGATAGTAGGGATAGGGGGAGGGTAGCTGAGTTGGTACAGAGTAAGGTGATAGAGGAATGAAGTGGGACTATGACTTTACAAGGAAGGAGTGCTATATTCGTGTATGATGTATATGTAGACAGAATGCTAGATCTAGGATAGGGTGGCACTTAGTGGCCAAAGGCTGTATAGCTACAATAGATTCCTTTAGGAGGTAGCTGATCTTGGAAATAGAGGAGGACATAAGGGATACTAGGTATTTATAGTGGTGTAGGAGCGAAGGTGGTTTAAGAAGAGAAATCGGAAGATTATGGCTGTTGGTCTCCCTAGCAGGAAGGTGTACTTTAAAAGCTACAAAAGTTTATACAGTGCAGCTTTTATTGACAAAAGTTATAAGACACATACTATGTTCCTTTTTATTGTCCTTGTGGGGCCATTTCTCAGGGCGAGATATGAATCACTTCCTTAGTTTAGGGTGAAGATGGCTGTTATGAGATGGGATGAGGTAGCTGGCCAACAGGACAGGGCAGTTCCACAATGTTAGTACCTTACGAACAGGCAGGGCAATATCTTCCTTTTTATTGTCCTTGCGGTGCTATTTCTCAGGGCGAGATATGAATCACTTCCTTAGTTTAGGGTGAAGACGGCTGTTATGAGATGGGATGAGGTAGCTGGCCAGCAGGACAGGGCAGTTCCACAATGTTAGTGCCTTACGAACAGGCAGGGCAACTGGTTGCATAAAGGGAGAGAGAGAGAGACAAAGGGGTTAAATACGTAGAATGTTAAGCACAGTCATTAGGTAGCATAATACACAATACTAGGCCAAACACAAGGTAAAATAGGTCTCTATTCAACATATAATGAGGTTCACTGAAAAATACAGATAGCGTGGGTAGTTTCATTTAAATAGGGCAGATAATGCAGTTACAATCTAGCAATTACATGTAGCAATAACAGTAGGATTCTAAAAACATTGCAAATCAGTTAACATGCTACATATAAAATTGGAGGAACAGGGTCTATAGCCTGAGTGTGGTTTATGCGACCTCTATTCATGCATGGGTCATTATGTCCTAAAGGATAATCTGTTGTTGAACCAAATTCAGATGGTAGCATCACCTAAAACAGTAGTGTGAGAACAAAAGTCCACATATATAATGGTAGAAACAATTCAATGCTGTGTTACTATAGCCTTGTTGATATAAAAGTAAGGAATTATATATCGTCCCCTCTTGTGGTAATATAATTAAAAGCACCGTTGCATGCTAACTAGAAGCGCTACCAAAGTGTAGCATTTACTACAAGAATTGCAAATGCTAAATACAAGCGCTACCAAAGCGTAGCGTTTACTACATAAATTTCAAATGGCCGACTCAATAAAGTGACCGTTTGAGCACTTAGGAGGTGGCGTTGGTTATTAAATCAGTACAGCGTGCAGCACTCGGTCACAGTTAGTCGGTGCCATCGGCTGTTATCATCAAACACTCTATGTTCCCTGGGTTGATGCAAGCCCCTACAAAAATTGCCTATGGAGCCATTTATGGTTAAAAACGGCTTCAGAGTGTGACCTTAGCTATGCTATGTTGGAATGTTGATAAACAGCTTCAGCGTGAACCTTTAAGTATTCCTAACAACAACAGAGCGAATAGCAGGAGTGTCTAACTTTAAATGCTAAGATCGTACAGACAACCCATATACAATAAGCCGGTACTAGCAGATGATTCTCCAGTACGCTTGTAGAAGCGTGTCAGCTACAAGAAGTATTAAGTTACACTAGCTACTAAAGATATGCTTTTTAACCAAATTACAGTTCACACTGATGTTGCAATTATGTATAGTAAAGCTTTCCTAACATCAAGCATATTGCAGGGGAATTTGACATTATTTAGCTAAAAAACATACTGAAAAACACATATACAGTATGCCAGTACTGGCACAAAACAAACTCCAATGCGCTTTAGAAGCTTATCAGTTACAATATTAGGTTTCACCTTCTAACTCACTTGTTAGTGAGCTACGTATCTAGCAACAGGTAGCAAAAAAACTCTTTCTACAGACACGTATCGGGCAATAGATAGACTTAAAGCATGTTACACAGTCACCAATTTTACAGACACTGCAAGCAAATCACTTACAACATCTCTTTGAGCTTTATGCTTGTTTGGTAGTGCGTTGCAAAAGCACGTGCAACAAACAGTTTGTCAGCAACAGAGATAAGTAACACTAGCATATGCTATGATAAGTTGGTAACAGTTTAACTTTGTGGATGCCTTTACAGATAACCTTGTGGGCAGCCCAATTATGTAGCAAAAGATTAACAAACAGGTTCTACTTACACAAAGTGGGTACACCAAAGCTGGGGAAGCACAGCAGCCAAGAGATAGACCTAGGTGTAAAGATGGCGGCACAGAGGGAAAGGTATATTTATAAGGTAGGTGTGGTGATATGAGAGGAAGGGAGGGTAAGGATAGGTGGAATCAGGTGGTGGCAGGAAGTGTGTAATGTAACTCAGCAGATAGGGGGAGCGCAGAGTCAAGTAGTACTAAGTCTAAAACAGTGAGTTAATACAGCCAGACCTATGGAGAGGGAGAGAGGTAAAATAGGAGAAAGAAGGGACAAAAGGGAGCCGATAGGGTTAGAAGCAGAGTAATGCTAATCAAGAGAGATGGGGGGGGATACTGATAAGGGTACAGGAATCAGTCTAAGAGCTACAGAAGGAGTGAGTGCTTGTAGTGAGCGCTAGGAGATCAATCAGTGAAGAGCTGAGGTTAAGGTAAGTGAAGGTAGGAAATGGTAGAAGGTGTTAGTCTTGATAGTAGGGATAGGGAGTGGGTAGCTGAGTTGGTACAGAGTAAGGTGATAGAGGAATAAAGTGGGACTAAGACTTTACAAGGAAGGAGTGCTATATTCGTGTATGATGTATATGTAGACAGAATGCTAGATCTAGGATAGGGTGGCACTTAGTGGCCAAAGGCTGTATAGCTACAATAGATTCCTTTAGGAGGTAGCTGATCTTGGAAATAGAGGAGGACCTAAGGGATACTAGGTATTTATAGTGGTGTAGGAGGGAAGGTGGTTTAAGAAGAGAAATCGGAAGATTATGGCTGTTGGTCTCCCTAGCAGGAAGGTGTACTTTCAAACCTACAAAAGTTTATACAGTGCAGCTTTTAGTGACAGAAGTTATAAAATACATACTATCTTTCTTTTTATTGTCCTTGCGGGGCTATTTCTCAGTGCGAGATATGAATCACTTCCTTAGTTTAGGGTGAAGATGGCTGTTATGAGATGGGATGAGGTAGCTGGCCAACAGGACAGGGCAGTTCCACAATGTTAGTGCCTTACGAACAGGCAGGGCAACTGGTTGCATAAAGGGAGAGAGAGAGAGAGAAAGGGGTTAAATACGTAGAATGTTAAGCACAGTCATTAGGTAGCATAATACACAATACTAGTCCAAATACAAGGTAAAATAAGTCTCTATTCAACATATAATGAGGTTCACTGAAAAATAGAGATAGCGTGGGTAGTTTCATTTAAATAGGGCAGATAATGCAGTTACAATCTAGCAATTACATGTAGCAATAACAGTAGGATTCTAAAAACATTGCAAATCAGTTAGCATGCTACATATAAAATTGGAAGAACAGGGTCTATAGCCTGAGTGTGGTTGATGCGACCTCTATTCATGCATGGGTCATCATGTCTTAAAGGATAATCTGTTGTTGAACCAAATACAGATGGTAGCATCACCTAAAACAGTAGTGTGAGAACAGAAGTCCACATATATAATGGTAGAAACAATTCAATGCTGTGTTACTATAGCCTTGTTGATATAAAAGTAAGGAATTATATATCGTCCCCTCTTGTGGTAATATAATTAAAAGCATGGTTGCATGCTAAATAGAAGCGCTACCAAAGCGTAGCGTTTACTACAAGAATTGCAAATGTTAAATACAAGCGCTACCAAAGCGCAGCATTTAATACATACATTTCAAATGGCCGACTCAATAAAGTGACCGTTTGAGCATTTAGGAGGTGTCGTTGGTTATTAACTCAGTACAGCTTGCAGCACTCGGTCACAGTTAGTCGGTGCCATCGGCTGTTATCATCAAACACTCTATGTTCCCTGGGTTGATGCAAGCCCCTACAAAAATTGCCTATGGAGCCATTTAAGGTTAAAAATGGCTTCAGAGTGTGACCTTATCTATGCTATGTTGGAATGTTGACAAACAGCTTCAGCGTGAACCTTTAAGTAATCCTTACAACAACAGAGCGAATAGCAGGAGTGTCTTACTTTAAATGCTAAGATCGTATAGACAACCCATATACAATAAGCCGGTACTAGCAGATGATTCTCCAGTACGCTTGTAGAAGCGTGTCAGCTACAAGAAGTATTAAGTTACACTAGCTACTAAAGATATGCTTTTTAAACAAATTACAGTTCACACTGATGTTGCAATTATGTATAATAAAGCTTTCCTAACATCAACCATATTGCAGGGGAATTTTACATTATTTAGCTAAAAAACATACTGAAAAACACATACAGAGTATGCCGGTACTGGCGCAAAACAAACTCCAATACGCTTTACAAGCTTATCAGTTACAATATTAGGTTTCACCTTCTAACTCACTTATTAGTGAGCTACGTATCTAGCAGCAGATAGCAAAAAAACTCTTTCTACAGATGCGTATCAGGCAATAGATAGACAAAGCATGTTACACAGTTGGCAATTTTACAGACACTGCAAGCAAATCATTTACAACATCTCTTTGAGCTTTATGCTTGTTTGGTAGTGCGTTGCAAAAGCACGTGCAACAAACAGTTTGTCAGCAACAGAGATACGTAACACTAGCATATGCTATGATAAGTTGGTAACAGTTTAACTTTGTGGACGCCTTTGCAGATAACCTTGTGGGCAGTCCGATTATCTAGCAAAAGATTAACAAACAGGTTCTACTTACACAAAGTGTGTACCCCAAAGCTGGGGAAGCACAGCAGCCAAGAGATAGACCTAGGTGTAAAGATGGTGGCACAGAGGGAAAGGTATATTTATAAGGTAGGTGTGGTGATATGAGAGGAAGGGAGGGTAAGGATCGGTGGAATCAGGTGGTGGCAGGAAGTGTGTAATGTAATTCAGCAGATAGGGGGAGCTCAGAGACAAGTAGTGCTAAGTCTAAAACAGTGAGTTAATACAGCCAGACCTATGGATAGGGAGAGAGGTAAAATAGGACAAAGAAGGGACAAAGGGGAGTTGATAGGGTTAGAAACTGAGTAATGCTAATCAAGAGAGATGGGGAGATACTGATAAGTGTACAGGAATCAGTCTAAGAGCTACAGAAGGAGTGAGTGCTTGTAGTGAGCGCTAGGAGAACAATCAGTGGAGAGCTGAGGTTAAGGTAAGTGAAGGTGGAAAAGGGTAGAAGGTGTTAGTCTTGATAGTAGGGATAGGGGGAGGGTAGCTGAGTTGGTACAGAGTAAGGTGATAGAGGAATGAACTGGGACTATGACTTTACAAGCAAGGAGTGCTATATTCGTGTATGATGTATATGTAGACAGAATGCTAGATCTAGGATAGGGTGCACTCAGTGGCCAAAGGCAGTATAGCTACAATAGATTCCTTTAGGAGGTAGCTGGTCTTGGAAATAGAGGAGGACCTAAGGGATACTAGGTATTTATAGTGGTGTAGGAGGGAAGGTGGTTTAAGAAGAGAAATCGGAAGATTATGGCTGTTGGTCTCCTTAACAGGAAGGTGTACTTTCAAACCTACAAAAGTTTATACAGTGCAGCTTTTACTGACAGAAATTATAAAAAAACATACTATCTTCCTTGTTATTGTCCTTGCGGGGCTATTTCTCAGGGCGAGATATGAATCACTTCCTTAGTTTAGGGTGAAGACGGCTGTTATGAGATGGGATGAGGTAGCTGGCCAACAGGACAGGGCAGTTCCACAATGTTAGTGCCTTACGAACAGGCAGGGAAACTGGTTGCATAAAGGGAGAGAGAGAGAGAGAGAGAGAGAGAGAGACAAAGGGGTTAAATACGTAGAATGTTAAGCACAGTCATTAGGTAGCATAATACACAATACTAGGCCAAACACAAGGTAAAATAAGTCTCTATTCAACATATAATGAGGTTCACTGAAAAATAGAGATAGCGTGGGTAGTTTCATTTAAATAGGGCAGATAATGCAGTTACAATCTAGCAATTACATGTAGCAATAACAGTAGGATTCTAAAAACCACAGTAAAATAATAAAAGAAAAAATTGCCAAAAGAAGACAACCCACCACTGCGTCTCTGTAAAAAAGTGTAGGTAATCCAAGAAAAAAAGAGACGGAGACAGCTTTGGAATCCAGAACAGGCCTTTACTTGGTGCAAACAGAAGCGCTTTCACAATTAAGCTTCTTCAGGTGTATACAAGCACTAAAAATACCACACCTTTATACTCATGTTACATCACCCAATTGATAGTCATGTGACTGGTCCCATCTATCATAATATATTTTATTTCATTCATAATAACTAAAACATATATAAAAATTATATACAAATATATAATATATATATATATATATATATATATATATATATATATATATATATATATCTATATATATCTATATAAATAAAAAACATCAAAAAATATACATATATTGTGTTATTAAAATATTATAAAACAAATATACTGTGTTGTGGACAGCAGGAGATGAATATATTACCTATGAAGTGGTCTCATCTTTAATTTAGGTTTCAGTGGGATACACTCATTCAGGCCATGCCCTTCTGTGGCTCTAAGCTTTGTGATCCAGATTGCTTCCAGATTCTCTGTCTTATTGCGTATATCCCCTCGTCTCATGCTCTCATATAACAAAGCTATAACTCTGAATTTGAAAATATGAGTGCTATCAAATTCCATCACATGTTTGGCTAATGCATTGTTCTTATTCCCTTTCCTAATGTTATAGGTATGTTCCCTAATCCGATCTTTAAGATGTCTATCTGTCTTCCCCACATAAAATTTTCTGCAGATCCTACAGTCTGCCAAGTAAACCACATGTTGACTGGTGCAGTTGGCTCCTGTATTAAAATAAAAGTCCTGCTTCAAATCAGGATGATAGAAACAAGGACTTTCATCTATATACGTGCACCAACTACAGCTGCTACAGGGTCTGGTGCTCCCATGACTAATATCTGTGTGTCTATCTTTGGGGTAGCATAACCTCCTCTTTAGGGATCTATCATTCCTGTAACTAAATTTAGGGACATTATCAACCAAACTGGCTATATCTTTGTCTGTTAGTAAAATCTGCCAGTTCTTCTTCACTATATCAGTGTACCTATTTATATCAGTGGAATATTTCAAGGATAGTCTGGTTTTACTATTGTCAAGGGCTGTCTGTCTCTTGCCCATAGATCTAGTTCTACGTGAAAAATATGGTTTGGCTTGATCATCTCTCATGTCCATAACCCGAGGTATATGTGTCTGTATACTATTGTTACTATACCCCCTGTCACCTAAAAATGCCTTGACCCTATCCAATTCCACATTAAAATCATCATCCCTCACATTCAGTCGTGAGGCTCTCATGGCTTGGTTGGTAATCACATTTTTAAATATATGGGGTGGATGTGCACTACTCCTGTGTAGTAGATGGTTAACATGACAATCTTTCCTGTGCTGTCTTGTAAATATTACATCATTATTGCCTTTTACAATCTCTACATCTAAAAAAATCCATATTAAATCTTGACATTCTATGTGTATAATTTAAATAATGTGTACTATTGTTGATGAAACTGACAAAACTACCTAACTGCGACTCATCTCCTGCCCATAAAATAAAAACATCGTCCACAAATCTCCGATAAAAGATAATCAAGCAGGTGAATGGGCCCTTAAACACAAACTCATCTTCCCATACTGCCATGACCGCATTGGCGTAGCTATTGGCACAAGAAGTGCCCATAGCTACGCCATTGCACTGTCTGTAGAATTGATCAATAAATAGAAACAAATTATGTTCCAAGACCAGTTCAAGCAATTGTAGGACCAGACTCACTAAATCAGGGCTATATCTAGCTGATGTTTCCATAAAACACTTGGTAGCTATGATACCCTCCATATTGGGGATCACAGTGAATAAAGAAACTACATCCAGTGTAACAAAAGTTGCATTGGAATCATGAATTTCTAAAAACTCATACAAATCACTCAAAAAATGCTCTGTATCTCTAAGAACATGTTCATTTGTATCTAAAATTGGTCTCAGGTGCTTCTCAATGAAAATAGAGATTGGTTCTGTACACCAACCTCTACCTGAGACAATAGGTCTCATAGGAGGGTCAATAACAGATTTGTGTACTTTAGGGAGGCCTTGCAAAATAGGTACAACTGGATGACTGACCATAAAGTAATTAAAATGTTTCACATCAATTAAGTCACCATCAAGTAAACCACGTAAAACATTCCATACATCATTAATATGACAGGAAATTTGTTCAGTGTCTAGCTTCTCATAAAACAAGTCATTCATCAAACTTATTTGCATACTGGACACATATCTCTCTCTGTCCAGGATGACAATCAAGCCTCCCTTGTCAGCTGGTCTAATTATAATTTCTGTATTTCTCTCTAGTTCAGTTAAAGCATTTCTCTCAGAGATAGTCATGTTATGTCTCGTATTTCTATAAACATGTGTTGCATTCATTTCATAGATGTCACGTATACATATTTTTTCAAAAGCATTAATCAAAGTATTTGCATTAGGTATAAAAGTACTTGGTTTAGAAAACACATTGCATGTACCTTCAACAATTGCATTGTCTTTGTACAACATTTTTAAATTCAAAGCTCTAGCAAACATTTTAATGTCAAAAATGACCTCAGTATGATTAGAGCAACTCGTAGGTATGAAGGATTACCTAAAACAGACAGATGAAAATCATTCAAAACAAACGTTGACAAATTCAAAACTAGTCCCTCTTGCTGTTCATGAAGGCTTTCTTGATGCTCATTTGGTTCCCTGGGATGTGCTCCCATTTCCTTTTGCCCCTCGTCACACTTCTCCCCCTCGAATGCTCTCGAGTTGTGTAATGGTCTGGTCTGACTGGAAGTGGGAAGTCTATATTGTGTCGATGAAAAAAATCCTCGTTTATGGAGCCTGACTGCGCCCCTTGCCCATCTCGATGTATTTGTGCTGTAGTCACAAAAGTCTTCTTTCTGGCACCCTGCTCCATGGATTGAGGAGCACAAACATTCAAATTCACTTTCTGTATGTTGTTAGTATTATCTGCGTTATTCGTAGCTTCCGCATGAACTTGACGCAAAGATGGTGGTGTAGCTACATCCGCTGATCCTGTGGTGTTCACAGGAACTTCTTCCCCTGGTGTATCCTCATCTCTGGGCCAGGTGAAGATTTGACCTTTGTGAAAATCGTTCCGATCTCTGACGATTTTCGCTATTTTCCCTTTCTGTAACTTCATTTCATACAAAGAAAGAGAATTTAATATGTCCTCTAAGTGTTCATCAACAACTGTGATCGTGAATTCTTTACAAATCCTCTTATACATGTCCTCTATCTTCTCAATAGATGCAGTCATTTCACGTTCAGCTGCTGCAACTAATAAGCGCAAATAGCTGAAGCTGGATTGCAGGTTAATCTTCTGCCATTCTTTCAATAACACAGTGTCACCATTGTGAAATGAAGGCATTTTAAGCACTCGCAGTCCACGAGGTATGATTTGTTCATTAAGACATACCTCTAGATGGTATTTCTGGAACTGACTGCGCTTGAGTTTAAATAATTCTTTCTCTACAGCAAACAGCTGTGTTTTTAACGAAATAACATCATAAGATATGCTGCTCATACTATCTGCTGTTGTATCAGTACAATTAACTAGTGGATTTTCAGTTCTAGTAACACTAGTTAAATAACTGTTCAGTTTCTTGTTATTAACTTCATTCTGAGATATGAGAACAGGAATAGCAGTATCAAGAGAAACAATTTCTTCAGCCATCTCAGTGGATTCTTCGGCAAAAAACCACAGTAAAATAATAAAAGAAAAAATTGCCAAAAGAAGACAACCCACCACTGCGTCTCTGTAAAAAAGTGTAGGTAATCCAAGAAAAAAATAGACGGAGACAGCTTTGGAATCCAGAACAGGCCTTTACTTGGTGCAAACACAAGCGCTTTCACAATTAAGCTTCTTCAGGTGTATACAAGCACTAAAAATACCACACCTTTATACTCATGTTACATCACCCAATTGATAGTCATGTGACTGGTCCCATCTATCATAATATATTTTATTTCATTCATAATAACTAAAACATATATAAAAAATATATATAAATATATAATATATATATATATATATATATATATATATATATATATATATAAATAAAAAACATCAAAAAATATACATATATTGTGTTATTAAAATATTATAAAACAAATATACTGTGTTGTGGACAGCAGGAGATGAATATATTACCTATGAAGTGGTCTCATCTTTAATTTAGGTTTCAGTGGGATACACTCATTCAGGCCATGCCCTTCTGTGGCTCTAAGCTTTGTGATCCAGATTGCTTCCAGATTCTCTGTCTTATTGCGTATATCCCCTCGTCTCATGCTCTCATATAACAAAGCTATAACTCTGAATTTGAAAATGTGAGTGCTATCAAATTCCATCACATGTTTGGCTAATGCATTGTTCGTATTTCCTTTCCTAATGTTATAGGTATGTTCCCTAATCCGATCTTTAAGATGTCTATCTGTCTTCCCCACATAAAATTTTCTGCAGATCCTACAGTCAATGTTAGTGCCTTACGAACAGGCAGGGCAATATCTTCCTTTTTATTGTCCTTGCGGGGCTATTTCTCAGGGTGAGATATGAATCACTTCCTTAGTTTATTTAGGGTGAAGACGGCTGTTATGAGATGGGATGAGGTAGCTGGCCAACAGGACAGGGCAGTTCCACAATGTTAGTGCCTTACGAACAGGCAGGGCAATATCTTCCTTTTTATTGTCCTTGTGGGGCTATTTCTCAGGACGAGATATGAATCACTTCCTTAGTTTAGGGTGAAGATGGCTGTTATGAGATGGGATGAGGTAGCTGGCCAACAGGACAGGGCAGTTCCGCAATGTTAGTGCCTTACGAACAGGCAGGGCAACTGGTTGCATAAAGGGAGAGAGAGAGAGAGACAAAGGGGTTAAATACGTAGAATGTTAAGCACAGTCATTAGGTAGCATAATACACAATACTAGGCCAAACACAAGGTAAAATAGGTCTCTATTCAACATATAATGAGGTTCACTGAAAAATAGAGATAGCGTGGGTAGTTTCATTCAAATAGGGCAGATAATGCAGTTACAATCTAGCAATTACATGCAGCAATAACAGTAGGATTCTAAAAACATTGCAAATCAGTTAGCATGCTACATATAAAATTTGAGGAACAGGGTCTATAGCCTGACTGTGGTTGATGCGGCCTCTTTTCATGCATGGGTCATTATGTCCTAAAGGATAATCTGTTGTTGAACCAAATACAGATGGTAGCAGCACCTAAAACAGAAGTGTGAGAACAGAAGTCCACATATATAATGGTAGAAACAATTCAATGCTGTGTTACTATAGCCTTGTTGATATAAAAGTAAGGAATTATATATCGTCCCCTCTTGTGGTAATATAATTAAAAGCACGGTTGCATGCTAAATAGAAGCGCTACCAAAGCGTAGCGTTTACTACAAGAATTGCAAATGGTAGTGTCTACTACATAAATTTCAAATGGCCGACTCAATAAAGTGGCCGTTTGAGCATTTAGGAGGTGTCGTTGGTTGTTAACTCAGTACAGCATGCAGCACTCAGTCACAGTTAGTCGGTGTCATCGGCTGTTATCACCAAACACTCTATGTTCCCTGGGTTGATGTAAGCCCCTACAAAAATTGCCTATGGAGCCATTTAAGGTTAAAAACGGCTTCAGCGTGTGACCTTAGCTATGCTATGTTGGAATGTTGACAAACAGCTTCAGCGTGAACCTTTAAGTAATCCTTACAACAACAGAGCGAATAGCAGGAGTGTCTTACTTTAAATGCTAAGATCGTATAGACAACCCATATACAATAAGCCGGTACTAGCAGATGATTCTCCAGTACGCTTGTAGAAGCGTGTCAGCTACAAGAAGTATTAAGTTACACTAGCTACTAAAGATATGCTTTTTAAACAAATTACAGTTCACACTGATGTTGCAATTATGTATAATAAAACTTCCTAACATCAAGCATATTGCAGGGGAATTTGACATTATTTAGCTAAAAAAACATACTGAAAAACACACACAGTATGCCGGTACTGGCGCAAAACAAACTCCAATGCACTTTAGAAGCTTATCAGTTACAATATTTGGTTTAGATTCATAAGTTCATAGGTTCATAGGTTCATACTAGGCTATCTACCCTGAGGCAATTATAAGCCTAGCCGGATTCTGTAAGGCTTACGCCACCCCTTGATTTGAGTATACTGTGCCCTTTTTAAGGTTTAGTTTACTGTGCCTCTGCCTATTAGTGACATGGGAGTAATCCCTGGGACAAACCTACGATCCCCCATCCACCTATCGAGATTCTTCTTGAAGAGATTCAGTGAGGTGCTCTGCCTCACATGAACTGGAATTCTATTCCAGAGTGAAGGGAGCCTCTGGGTTATGAACCTGTCCCTCCAGCAAGTTCTATTTATTTCTGTGCTGAGGTTCAAGTCCCTCGAGTGTGTGGCTCTAAGGGATTTAGATTTACTGAGGTGGAGCATGTCCATTAATTCTGGATTTGACATAGCTTTGTATGTCAGGCATAGATCGCCTCGAAGTAGGCGGTATGCAACTGAGTAGAGCTGGAGTTTTTTTAACCGAGCAGCATATGGCATCTGTTTGAGACCCTTGATCCTCTTGGTGAGATACTTTTGGGGTCTTTCTAATTGCTGCAGGTGTCGGGTAAGGTACATCCCAAAAGGGGCATTGTATTCTATGATGGGCCTGATGAGGGATGAATAAAGGGGCATGATTACCTCTCTTGATCTAGATGTGAAACCCTTCGTGATGAGGTGGGCTATGTAGAAGGTCTTTCTAACCACTTTGGCAATGTGGTTTTCAAAGGAGAGATTGCTATCAACTTGGGTCCCCAGGTCCCTAATAACTTTCTCTGTACTTAATGGGTTTCCGCCTATGTGGTAATTTGTGGGCACATTGTTTTCGTCAAAGGGTATGACTATACATTTTTTGGCATTTAGCTTTAAACCATGATGCTGGCACCAGTTATCTGTCTCTGTGAGACCTTTTTGAAGGATGTTTGTGTCAGCTGGAGAGTTGATTATGGCGCCCAGTTTGCAGTCGTCTGCAAACTTGGTGAGCCATAGTCCTCCCACGTTTGCCTGTACCTCGGAAAAGTATATACCGAACAAGAGTGGTCCCAGGACAGAACCCTGTGGGATGCCACTTGTGACCGGTTTAGAGCCTGACATGGCTCCAGCAACTCTCACTCTGTGGGTTCTGTCTTTGAGCCAGTTTGTGACCCATCTTGTGACATAGGGGTTTATATTTAAGCTGGATAGCTTATCTCTGATGCCCGAGTGGGGTATTGTGTCAAATGCCTTTGCAAGGTCCAGATAGGCTGTGTGGACTACCTTCCCTTCATCTATGGCTTTGGTGACTGTTTCGAAGAAGTCAACAAGTTTCAAAAGGCAGGATCTGCCCTTGACAAAACCAAACTGGGTAGGATCTAGTGTCTGTAGGTCCCCAATGTCTTTGTTTATGAGCTCCATGATGATCCTCTCCATAGCCTTACAGACTAAGCTAGTCAGGCTTATGGGGCGATAGTTTCCAGGGTCCGTAGAGGCTCCACCTTTGTGGAGTGGGACCACTGTTGCTGTACGCCATTCTTTGGGCACATATCCTGTAGTGAGGCTGAGATTGTTTTGCTGTTTTATTTGAGGGATTAGTTCCTCTTGGAGTTCATGTAGGATGCAACCTATGATGCCATCTGGTCCCATGGAAGCAGTGTTTTTTGCTTTGGAGAGGGCAACCTTCACCTGAGCATCAGAGATGTTTGGGAGGCAGCCCTCTGCTGGGATAGATACTTGCTCTTTTGGGGGGGGGGGGTTGGAGAAGTTTGCACAAAACCTGTCTGCCAGGATATTGGCGATGTCTGTGGGTTCAGTGTATTTTTTGTCATTTAGAATCAACTCAGAACAAGTCTGAGAGTTGCATCCCAGGTTTCTAACATAACTGAAAAAAGCCTTATGATTGTCTTTGGTGTCCTGTGCAATTTTTCTCTCGAAGCTGGCCTTGGAGGATTTTATGAGGGATCATAATTTTTTGCTAGTACTGATCAGAGATGCCTTCCCTATTAGGGATTTTGCTCTATCATGTAGTAGCTTCCTCCTTCTGTTGTACAGTTTATTTATGGCAGGGGTCCAACAGACTGGACGCCTGCCTTTGGATGATTGGGTCTTGGTTTTGTTTGGGATAGCATGATCCATGCATTCCTGGAGATGTCCATAGAATGCGTTTATATAGGATTCTGCAGTTTGGGCCATAGTTTCCACTGGCCCTGGGGCCTTGAAGGATTCCACTTCGGTTTTGAGAAGTGAGAAGTTTGCTTTTGAGAAGTTTTTCACTGTGGTTTTCTGGGCTGGGGGAGGGGTCGGGATGTGGACATCCAGTGAAATTAATTTATGGTCTGATCTTACCAATGAGGGATATACTTCTTATGTGGAGCATAGAGTCCCCATGTTGGTAATGATCAGGTCTAGTATGATGTCTCCTCTTGTGGGAGTGGTGACTAGTTGTTCCATAGCATTTGAGTTTATAATTTCCAGGAACCTTTGGACTAAGGTGCTGGGGCTTGAGTAGTGCTCCCAGTCAATGTTTGAGTAGTTGAAGTCGCCCAATATAATGGTGTTCGGAGAGATCTTCATGTTCTCCAATGTTTTCAGGAAAGCCGAGTGGGATTCCTGACTTTGAGAGGGTGGTCTGTAGGATGCTATAAACTGAAAAGCAGTCTTGCCCACTGTTAGTTGCACATGGATGGTCTCCGATACTTCGTGCAATGCCACTAACCTGGAGGTGTGGATATCCTTGATAAATATGGAAACTCCCCCTCCTTTTGTGGTTCAGTCTGGGGTTTGGGGCCGAAAAGCATGATATGAGGTATAGCTTGGTAGTGCTGGGGTGCTCTCTGGAGCCTTGAACCAGGTTTCTGTCACTGCACAGATATCAATGTTCTCCATACTGAGGAGAGCTTCGAGTGCGTGCATCTTGAGATTAAGACTTCTGGTGTTTAGCAGCATTACCCTTAGTTTCTTGTTCCTTGTGCTGTCTATGGGGGTGGGTTTGACTTTTGAGCCTTGCCTAAAAAAGGCACTATGGGGGTGGCAAGAGCCTTTGCCAATATCCGAAAGCCCAGTGGTGACAGGTGCAAGCCGTCCCTCGCGAAGCAACGTGGCTTGTCGAGCATGTCATCCCAGGCTGACAGACACTGGATCCGCTTTGAATGACACCAAAATTTTAGCCAATTGTTAAAATCGATCATTTTGTCTTTGTACTGTGGCATCATTCTAGGCGAGGGTAAGATGCTGCTCAAGGTCAGGGTCATACCAGCCTGGGCTACATGATCAGAGAGCTCCTCTATGTCTCTTTTCATGTAGTCCAGGGAGGTACGTCTCAGGTCATTCACACCAGCATGTACAATGACTGAGTCATATTTGTATTTGCTTTGGAGTGACCTGAGTGCTTGCGTTATGTGGTAGATCCTAGCACCCGACAGGCAGCTCACCGTGACCTTCTCTTTATTCAGCCTGGTGAGCAGGACGTCAGTGTGTCTGACAATACAGTCACCTATTACAAGAGTATCAGGTGTGTTATTCAGCCTTAAGGGCTGTGGCTGCTTGGCACACTGACTTTGTGGGCTATGTGTTGTGTGTGTTTTGTTTTGAGATAGCGTTTGCTTGGATGTCTGCTTTGGAGGTCTCTGTTGCTGAGGTAGATTTTTATTTAGAGCCTCCGAGTATGTTTTTGTGTATTTATGTGTTTGGTTCGCTGATGTGGTGGGACTATGTGATACTGGAATTGTGTTGTGTGAGGTTACCTTCTCCTCCTGACTGGTTACACCAGTTTTGAGATGAGAGAGCTCAGCCTCCAGTTTGGCTAAATAGTTGCATCTCTCACATATATTTGAACCTGTTGGGAGGAGGAGAGGGTTGTCCGTGTACATGAGACAGTTGTAACATTGCCTCAAAATTCCCAGATTCACCAGCTGGACTGGAGAGGAAACCATTGACTGACCTTTGGACATGCTAGAGTAATATAGGGAAACTGAATTTAAGACGGACCAATAGAGGACAGGGTAATCGTAGAGAGTATAAAAGTAAGTAGTGCTTATGGTTTAATAGACCTAACTCGTAGGATTACTTAATTGGACCAGTGAAGGGCCTTAGAATGAGAATATGGTGTTTAAATTGAGAGATAGAGCAGTTCTAAGGGAAAAAGTGAAGAGCAGACTTTGTGGAGCCAGAAATAGTTTAAACCCAATTAGGCGGCGCTGCCCGCTGTTGCGCTTTGCACAAAAACGAGCAAAACCGTGCAAAAGAGGGTTTTAAGAGAGGAAGATGAAGGAGTTTTGGAATTGACCCAAAATGGCCAATAAAACTACAGTTTCAAGTCAGTAACCACTCCCACAGGGGCAGGCAGGCTGCTCAATGTTTTTCACTGCCACTGATCAACAGAGAGACTTCCCTTTAGCCCAAGCAAAAAATGGCCTCACAGAAACTTACAAACAGTTCAAGAACAGCAAGCCTGTAACTGAACTTTTTTAAATCTCAGAAAAGTGGGAAAAAAGCAAGATTTGTTTTTTTTTTTTGTTTTTTTTTTCACCTTCTAACTCATTTGTTAGTCAGCTACGTATCTAGCAGCAGGTAGCAAAAAAACTCTTTCTACAGACACGTATCAGGCAATAGATAGACTTAAAGCATATTACACAGTCACCAATTTTACAGACACTGCAAGCAAATCATTTACAACATCTCTTTGAGCTTTATGCTTGTTTGGTAGTGTGTTGCAAAAGCACATGCAACAAACAGTTTGTCAGCAACAGAGATAAGTAACACTAGCATATGCTATGATAAGTTGGTAACAGTTTAACTTTGTGGACGCCTTTACAGATAACCTTGTGGGCAGTCCGATTATGTAGCAAAAGATTAACAAAAAGGTGCTACTTACACAAAGTGTGTACACCAAAGCTGGGGAAGCACAGCAGCCAAAAGATAGACCTAGGTGTAAAGATGGTGGCACAGAGGGAAAGGTATATTTATAAGGTAGGTGTGGTGATATGAGAGGAAGGGAGGGTAAGGATAGGTGGAATCCGGTGGTGGCAGGAAGTGTGTAATGTAACTCAGCAGATAGGGTGAGCTCAGAGACAAGTAGTACTAAGTCTAAAACAGTGAGTTAATACAGCCAGACCTATGGAGAGGGAGAGAGGTAAAATAGGAGAAAGAAGGGACAAAAGGGAGTTGATAGGGTTAGAAACAGAGTAGTGCTAATCAAGAGAGATGGGGGGATACTGATAAGGGTACAGGAATCAGTCTAAGAGCTACAGAAGGAGTGAGTGCTTGTAGTGAGCACTAGGAGAACAATCAGTGGAGAGCTGAGGTTAAGGTAAGTGAAGGTGGAAAAGGGTAGAAAGTGTTAGTCTTGATAGTAGGGATAGGAGGAGGGTAGCTGAGTTGGTACAGAGTAAGGTGATAGAGGAATGAAGTGGGACTATGACTTTACAAGCAAGCAGTGCTATATTCGTGTATGATGTATATGTAGACAGAATGCTAGATCTAGGATAGGGTGGCACTTAGTGGCCAAAGGCTGTATAGCTACAATAGATTCCTTTAGGAGGTAGCTGGTCTTGGAAACAGAGGAGGACCTAAGGGATACTAGGTGTTTATAGTGGTGTAGGAGCAAAGGTGGTTTAAGAAGAGAAATTGGAAGATTATGGCTGTTGGTCTCCCTAGCAGGAAGGTGTACTTTAAAACCTACAAGAGTTTATACAGTGCAGCTTTTATTGACAGAAGTTATAAAACACATACTATCTTCCTTTTTATTGTCCTTGCGGGGCTATTTCTCAGTGCGAGATATGAATCACTGCCTTAGTTTAGGGTGAAGATGGCTGTTATGAGATGGGATGAGGTAGCTGGTCAACAGGACAGGGCAGTTCCACAATGTTAGTGCCTTACAAACAGGCAGGACAATATCTTCCTTTTTATAGTCCTTGCGGGGCTATTTCTCAGGGCGAGATATGAATCACTTCCTTAGTTTAGGGTGAAGACGGCTGTTATGAGATGGGATGAGGTAGCTGCCAACAGGACAAGGCAGTTCCACAATGTTAGTGCCTTACGAACAGGCAGGGCAATATCTTCCTTTTTATTGTCCTTGCGGGGCTATTTCTCAGGGCGAGATATGAATCACTTCCTTAGTTTAGGGTGAAGACGGCTGTTATGAGATGGGATGAGGTAGCTGGCCAACAGGACAGGGCATTTCCACAATGTTAGTACCTTACGAACAGGCAGGGCAATATCTTCCTTTTTATTGTCCTTGCGGGGCTATTTCTCAGGGCGAGATATGAATCACTTCCTTATTTTAGGGTGAAGACGGCTGTTATGAGATGGGATGAGGTAGATGGCCAACAGGACAGGGAAGTTCCAAAATGTTAGTGCCTTACGAACAGGCAGGGCAATATCTTCCTTTTTATTGTACTTGCGGGGCTATTTATCAGGGCGAGATATGAATCACTTCCTTAGTTTAGGGTGAAGATGGCTGTTATGAGATGGGATGAGGAAGCTGGCCAACAGGACAGGGCAGTTCCACAATGTTAGTGCCTTACAAACAGGCAGGGCAATATCTTCCTTTTTATTGTCCTTGTGGGGCTATTTTTCAGGGCGAGATATGAATCACTTCCTTAGTTTAGGGTGAAGACGGCTGTTATGAGATGGGATGAGGTAGCTGGCCAACATGACAGGGCAGTTCCACAATGTTAGTGCCTTACAAACAGGCAGGGCAATATCTGCAACTATAAAACCAAAACAATATACTCAGTTCTGTATATTTGCAGATAGATTGGAAAGCAGTCTCTCAGAAAAAAGAGACAACAGTTACAACTGAGATCTAAGCAACAATTAACAGTACAAACTCTAAAACCAAATAAAATATACTCAGCTCTCTATATTTGCAGGTAGAGTGGAAGGCAGTCTCTCAGAACACAGGTTCCAGCAATTAAATGCAGGCTGTTACTAACAGGACTAATTTTATGCAAGTGATCCTTGAGTTAGATAACACACAAGCTGTAAAAAACAGTTATACCAACTGAAGACACAGCAGAAAATAGGGGGAGGTGGGACAAAATAGTTTCAACAGAGATCTAAGCAACAATTAACAGTACAAACTCAAAAAAGAGGTTAGGAGGGTGGCCTAATGGTTAAGGTTTTTGCCTTACAAACACAAGATGCAGGGTTTGAGTATCACAATGGATAATTGGCTAGGCTTAAAATGGCTCACAAGGGCAGTTAACCTATTACTAATCTATGATCCTATGAACCTATGAACCAAAAAATATACTCAGCTCTGTATAGTTGCTGATAGATTGGAAGGCAGTCTCACAGAACACAGGTTCCAACAATTAAATGCCGACTATTACTAACAGGTCTAATTTTATGCAAGTGATCCTTGAGTTAGATAACACACAAGCTTTAAAAAACAGTTATACCAACTGAAGACACGGCAGAAAATAGGGGAGGTGGGACAAAACAATTTCAACAGAGATCTAAGCAACAATTAACAGTACAAACTCTAAAACCAAAAAAAATATACTCAGCTCTGTATATTTTCAGATTGGAAAGCAGTTCCACAGAACCGGGAGACAACAGTTTCAACATAGATCTAAGCAACAAATAACAGTACAAACTCTAAAAAGGGGGTTAGGAGGGTGGCCTAATGATTAAGGTGTTTGCCTAACAAACACAATGTGCAGGGCTGGAGAATCACAAGGGATAATTGGCCTGGCATAAAATGGCTCGCAAGGGCAGTTATCCTAGTACTAATCTATGAACCTATGAACCTATAAACCAAAAAAATATACTCAGCTCTGTGTATTTGTAGATAGATTGGAAGGCAGTCTGTCAGATCACAGGTTCCAGCAATTAAATGCAGGCTGTTACTATCAGGTCTATTTTAATGCAAGTAATACTTGAGTTAGATAACACACAAGCTGTAAAAAACAGTTATACCAGCATGGCAAAAAAGGTAGAGGTGGAGAACAAAAGTCTCTCAACAGAGATCTAAGCAACAATTAAGAGTACAAACTGTAAAACCAAAAAATATACTCTGTTCTGTATATTTGCAGATTGATTGGAAAGCAGTCTCTCAGAACAGGGAGACAACAGTTTCAACAGAGATCTAAGCAACAATTAACAGTACAAACTGTAAAATCAAAAAAATATATACTCAGCTCTGTATATTTGCAGATAGATTAGAAAGCAGTCTCGCAGAACTGAGGTTCCAGCAATTAAATGCAGGCTGTTACTAACAGATCTAATTTTATGCAAGTGAGCCTTGAGTTAAATAACACAGAAGCTGTAAAAAACAATTATACCAACTGAAGACACGACAGAAAATAGGGGGAGGTGGGACAAAACAGTTTCAACAGAGATCTCAGCAACAATTAACAGTACAAACTCTAAAACCAAAAAAATATACTCAGTTCTGTATATTTGCAGATAGATCAGAAAGCAGTCTCTCAGAACAGGGAGACAACAGTTTCAACAGAGATCTAAGGAACAATTGACAGGACAAACTCTAACACCAAAAGAATATACTTAGCTCTGTATATTTGCAGATAAATTGGAAGGCAGTCTCACAGAACACAGGTTCAAGCAATTAAATGCAGGCTGTTACTAACACGTCTAATTTTATATAAGTGATCCTTGAGTTGGATAACACACAAGCTGTAAAAAACAGTTATACCAACTGAAGACACAGCAGAAAATAGGGGGAGGTAGGACAAACAGTTTCAACAGAGATCTAAGCAACAATTAACAGTACAAACTCTAAAACCAAATAAAATATACTCAGCTCTGCATATTTGCAGATAGCTTGGAAGTAAGTCTCTCAGAACACATGTTCCAACAATTAAATGCAGACTATTACTAACAGGTCTAATTTTATGCAAGTGATCCTTGAGTTAGATAACACACAAGCTGTAAAAAACAGTTATACAAACTGAAGACACGGCATAATATAGGGGGAGGTGGGACAAAACAGTTTCAACAGAGATCTAATCAACAATTAACAGTACAAACTCTAAAACCAAAAAAATATACTCAGCTCTGTATATTTGCAATTAGATTGTAAAGCAGTCTCTCAGAAGAGATAGACAACAATTTCAACAGAGATCTAAGCAGGAATTAACAGTAGAAACTCTAAAACCAAAAAAAAATACTCAGTTCTGTCTATTTGCAGATAGATTGTAAAGCAGTCTCTCAGAAGAGAGACAACAGTTTCAACAGAGATCTAAGCAACAATTAACAGTACAAACTCTAAAACCAAATAAAATATACTCAGCTCTGTATATTTGCAGATAGATTGGAAGGAAGTCTCTCAGAACACATGTTCCAACAATTAAATGCAGACTATTACTAACAGGTCTAATTTTATGCAAGTGATCCTTGAGTTAGATAACACACAATCTGTAAAAAACAGTTATACCAACTGAAGACACGGCAGAATATAGAGGGAGGTGGGACAAAACAGTTTCAACAGAGATCTAAGTAACAATTTACAGTACAAACTCTAAAACCAAAAAAACATACTCAGCTCTGTATATTTGCAATTAGATTGTAAAGCAGTCTCTCAGAAGAGAGAGACAACAGTTTCAACAGAGATCTAAGCAAAAATTAACAGTACAAATTATAAAACCAAAAAAAAAAATACTCAGTTCTGTATATTTGCAGATAAATTGGAAGCCACTCTCTCAGAACACAGGTTCCAGCAGCTAAATGCAGGCTGTTACAAACAGGTCTAATTTTTATCAAACCCTTAAAAAAAAAAAAGCTGAAAAAACAGATAAATGAAGCAAAAAGAAAAAATTTAACGGGTCAAAAA